>NW_004949125.1:1068966-1077059 GCF_000317375.1 Microtus ochrogaster | reverse complement strand
TCTCTCTCTCTCTCTCTCTCTCTCTCTCTCTCTCTCTCTCTGCAACAAAGTCCCTACTAGACACTATGGACTAACAAACAAAGGTCTAGTACCAGAAATGGGTTACCTCTTTTGAGGCTGCTGGCAGTAAGATCCCATAAACTCTCAAAGATTATAGGCTAGTCTCATTGCTCTTGTTTACCCTCTAGAACTGCAGTTTCACGACTGTAATTGTCCAACTGTTATAAATTGTAATGTAAATAAATGTGTTTTCTGACAGTCTTAGGTGGCCCCTACGAAAGGGTCATTCATCACCCCCACAAAGGTCCCAACCCACAGGTTGAGAACCGCTGCTCTAGAACTTAACAGCAAGACCCTATTGCTGAAGAAAACACATACTCAAGTCATAAAGCATGATGAAATCAAGCTGGTGTTCACCTGGAAGTATGTATGTAGTAGCTAGCTTGGGGCTACCAGAGGAGAAAAATAAACATCGCTCTTACTCACCCGTGAGCCCTAGAAGTTACAATAATGACTGGCCTGGCAAGACATGTCCACTGATGCAAAAGTGGCACAAATATCATGAGAATAACCAATACTTTCTGTTTGTATTTACCTCCTAGGCCATAAGAGAAACTCATGTTATGGCTAGACAGGTCCTACGTCCTAGTGGGGAACAACTGCAATTACTCTGCTAAATGGACACAATATTAAACACACTCCTAACGACTCATCCGTGTATCTCTCAACCCCTAATCAAAGAGGCTTCTATTTGCAGTAGGTGGTAATTAACACAAAGACCCAGAACTAGCAAAGGTGCAGAGAAAAAGAAACCACAGAATGCTCAGTCCTAAATGATACATAGATACTGCATCATCTCCCCTGAAGACTCAGGGATCATTACAGAAAAGGAGTGTAAGAGCCAGAGGCAGTGTAAGACCACAAAGAGACCGTGTACTTCTGGACACAGGGGAGCAGCTGAACATATGAACTCATAATGGCTGAGACAGAATGCACAAAGTGTGTAAGCTCAAGCCACACTAGATGCCAGCATGGATATGCCTTGGGCAGGAAATCCCTCCCTTATCTGTGGAGCTATTGGCTATAGATAGTTGTTGAAGGAGGGATAGATGGTTTTCTATAGGAGTGCAAGCCACTAGCAAGTCAACCAAGCCCCAGTAGAAGACCACATGTCTAAGAATATTTGAACAGCACAAACTGGTCTTGATAGGTTTTTAAATGAATAAATTAATAATAATAATAATAAATACACAATGTTGTATAGCTAAGGAAGGCATGTGGATCTAGGAAGGGTTGGGAGGGAAAGTGAATATGATCAAACTATGTATGAGATACTCAAAGAAATAATAAAGATTTTTAAAATAAATACAGCAGAGATAACTCATCATGTGTTGTCTCTAAAACTTCTATATAACCCTCAAAATATCAGTTTTAAAGTATAGCAGTTTGCCACTTTAATGTTCAGCCCCAAACTAAAAACGATCTGCAGGCACGTGACTCACCAGTTTGAAGCCTCAGCATATGTGGAGTAAATAGTGATCTGAGGACTCAAAATCCAATGTGCTCAAAATTCCACTACTGTCCATGTCGACTATCTCACAAACACATGGGAAGAGCCAACATGGAAATTCCCCAACTTCCTATGAAGACAAGGGACCCTAACGTAAGGGCTGCCATGGCAACAGTAGACCAGGGTTACAAAATCTGATCAATCAAGCACTATTAGCTAGTCACATACTCCCACAAAGTATCAAAAACACTTGGAAAAGAGGGAGTTATATGCTTCAACAACTGTCTTAAGCAACTGAGTTATTGCTGAAAAATAGGATCAATAATTCTAAGAAGCCAATTCCAGAAAAAAGCACTAAAAGGCAAATGTTTCAATTTGTTTATAGACAGATACTTTCTAATCCCCCTCTCAATAAACACCCAGACATGCTTCATTGGCTCACATCACTGGCCTGACCTCTGAGCCAGCTAGCACAGAGCTACCCAATAGCTCAGTCGTGTTTTGGGATGCCTATTTTTCTATATACATGTCTGATGAGCCTTAATCCAACAGCAACTGGAATGTAGGTAACTTAAGAGGTTCACTCACTCATCCAACAGACTCATCCAACAGAAGTTGTTCTGAACATACTTGATTGTGGTTAGCCAACAATACAACAGAGTACAAAACCAATTTGACTTCTGGCCTCTAGGAGTCCACATCCTAACCCTAAATAAGAGAGCTGATAGTGGTGGAAAATGTCAAAGAAAGGCTCTTCTGGTAACGATGGTGGTGAAGCTTTTGTCTCAAGACTCATTCTGCCAGTCTTCCAAAGTCTAAGGGCTACAGCTAGAGAACTCCTTCCTAGAACTTCCTCAATGGCATCATTCCTCTCTGCAGAAGCTCCAGGATGCAATGAAGAGCAGCACACCCCGAGGAACCCCACAAAATCTAGAGACGCTGGCCTGAAACTGCTGAAGGCTTCAACGTGAGACTCTTACTGGAGAAGCTGCCCTAGCATTGCTGTTTCAGCACTAGTGTTCTCGGCGCTCCCAACAGAAGTCCCAGAATCCTGACAGGACATCAGCACTACAGGATCACTGCAGCAACCTGTTATTAGAAGAGACACATTAGAAGGTATCCGAAATGTTTTATTGGAATATATTTCTGGCCAGGGGTCAAATCACTCATCACAAGCAAAAGTAAGTAATTTAAAAGCTACAAATATAGCCTCTGGGATGATTATGAGAATAGCCTGCCAGTGCAGCTCCCCAACTGCCAGCTCACCCGAGGCACTGGCTGGACTTCTCAAATCTCGGGGGAGTAAAAGCTTAGACAGGCACCACATCCGTCCTACAAGTATATAGCCTAGAGTGGAATACTTTTACTTTGGGAACCCAGAACCCTGAGAGTGGAAGTCTGGAGTCCCCTGGCTTTGCTCCTCCATTAGTTTACACTCTGCAGAACCAGGATAGCTGCCAAATAGCAACACACCCACAACCAGCAATCCAACAGAAAAAGGCATCCATCCCATGACACCCTTACCGATCACAAGCCTTGCCCTTACTAACACTGCACCTCCAAGGGCTTGCTCTGAGTTTCTATGATCAGCAGAAATGGAGGCGAGTATCCTTGAGGATAATGCTAGATCTTGCAGTTCTGAGCAACACAGTCTATACACTCAAGTCTTTATTTTAGATTTTCTACAAACAAACAAACAAAAAAAAACCAAGGACAACAACAAAAAACACTGCATTTAATGTTCTAAACTACAATCTATCAGTGGTCATATTATTTTGAACCTAAACTTGCCAAAAAGAGAAAAATAGTAGTTAAGATGTTTAGTTTTCTTAGTAAATCTTAAAAACCACATCCTGGCACCAGGCAGAATGCATTCTTATTTATGGCAATGCAAGTACATACAAAGGCTTAGAAATCAAGTCTTCTAGAGTATGGCTGCCAATTAGATTAATTTCCAAAATCAATATCAATGCTCAGAGCTGCCTCAATCTTCAATCCTAACTGTAAAGTGATTCCAGTGAGCACTTAATTTTGACATTGCTTTTATAGAAAAACGTTTTTATGAGTCATACCTTAACTGATGCTGCAAGCTCAAAAGAACATTTAATGATTAGATTAGCTAATCATTCCAAATATTCTGCCCTCATTAAAATAAGTTACTATTGAAACAAACTGTCAAGGATCCCCATACCAGTACAAGAACTGAACAGGAACAGCTTCTGTATCTGTTCAGGAGTATTGCATTACATTATTCTAGCTGCATTACTAAACACAGATTTTTAAAAGCAAACATAACTGCAGTGTAAAACTAACTGTGCAAGAGGAAAACACACCAGAGACTCACTAATAGTAAACCCAGCACAAGATTCACAGGTTAGCTGCTCTCTGATGCTGTCACCGCAGACGCACTGGGCACAGAGTATCACGAACTCTTAAATGCCCACACTTAGCTCATCCAAGGCTGACTGTCTTCATCTTCAATTCTGCAGGCCAAGCTAGATGACCCAAGGTCTTTATCGTCAGCTCACAAACTTGCTGGGCTTTTGTTTGTTTTTTCTGCTTTGTCTTGTTTTGTTTTTTATGGGGAGTATCTGTGTTTTGGTTGGTTGGTTTGCTTGTTTGTTTGTTTGTTTGTTTCAGGGAAGGCAAGGCACCCAGAGCCTTGAAGAGGGTATGCTCCCAAGGATAGGGACACACGACTCCCATGAGAAATGGAGAATAGGTTTAAATAGGCTGATGTGCTCTGATAGCTATTCTCCCTATGAGAACAGATTTCCAAATGAAATGTTTAAACACTGAGAGCTTATAGCATGTGTGTAGAAGAGAGCAGAAGTCTCTGAAATTAGTT
Organism: Microtus ochrogaster; assembly: GCF_000317375.1. Classification (NCBI taxonomy): domain Eukaryota; kingdom Metazoa; phylum Chordata; class Mammalia; order Rodentia; family Cricetidae; genus Microtus; species Microtus ochrogaster. The sequence continues at coordinate 1,072,701 of NW_004949125.1, read as the reverse complement.
GTCAGGAAGCAAGCTAATAGGAGTTTAAAAACAAACAAGTTCTATTCAGTTACATTACATTGTAACAATCACAGACTGAACACCTATCTCCTAGCTTGCACCAAAAATTCACATTCAGAATGAACAGCAAAACTAAACACTGGAAAGAGAAAACTAAAACGTGGAGATAATAAAGATATTAAAGGAGGGAATCATAGCTCCTTCACAAAGCCATAGCTTACCATGCAAATTACACTGCAGGAGCTGGTGGATAAGCTCATGGAACACCAGCCTTAATCTTTAAAGAAGTGATAAACACATGGGCTGCTGGGAGCTGGTGATGTCCTGCTTCGTGTCTGGGTGGTGATTGCTCAGGTGTTTATTTTACAGTTGGATGAACTGTACATCTGCTTTATGCACTTTCTGTTATATTTCACCAAAAAGTAAAAAGGCTGACAAAATTTAAAGGAACAGCAAACCTGAAGAGGGAAAACATTATCTCAATTTTAAAGAACTACAAGCATTTACATTTAGTAAGAACCTGTACCAAGATTCTGAAAAGCTATACACCATTGAAATTCATACCATGTAAAACCTTGGCCAACACTGTTGTCAGAAGCTAGAGTGGAGTACCGTATTTCTATCGCATTGCTCATGGGGAAATGTGAACAAAATGGAGGGCTATCACAGGTCTGACAGCTGTGTGGTCTTAACTTTGGGGACAGAAAAGGAGGTAAGGACAAGTTCAACCCACTCTGTAGAGGTATCCTGGAGTTCTACATTACCCTTCCTACACATGAATGGGAGGATGTAGATGATATCACAGCACATTTAGCTGATAATTAATTTGGGAATTAAAGATAAATTGTGTAGTTGTTTTCAGCACAGGATCAGAAGCCTCTGTTGGAGTATAAATGTAAAGACAGGGATTTACAGAGATAAATCTATAGGCTGCTGAACAGAGAACTGAAGGTGCACCTGGTGGCTACTTATTTCTTCTCTGAAAGGCACACACGAAGAAGGAAATAGAGAAGAGTGAAGAAAGAGCCGATGCAAAGAACAGAAACATAACCTGTCTAGAAACACGAAGGAAGTGTGTGTGTGTGTGTGTGTGTGTGTGTGTGTGTGTGTGTGAATAACTGTCACCTATTGTAAGGAATAGTTCTTATAGTTTTATAACAAAGAACACTTGATCTAGTTTCACAAAAAAATTCACAATATTTACATATATTCTGAAATTTTTAGTTACTTTTACAAAGCCTTCTTGCAAGTTTTAATAATATATATCAATTGAATTAACAAATAACATGACTGATAAAGGATTCAATACGGCCACACATGTCCCACTCTAATAAAAAGAAAGAAAACTGGAAAATAAACCTCAGTTTAGCTATAATCATGTAATTAGAGTTTCCCAGCAGATTTAAGAATATAAGACATATTCACGGGCATTAAGTTTGTCTGGGGGATTATTTTAAGCATCTACTATCACACGACAGCAAAGCCTCTTTAACATGATCAGCTGAGTTTACCTTTAATAGTTTCCTTATTTAAGTTCATTTCAGGCTACTTTCCCTTTGGAATATTTAAGCATGGTCCAGTCAATAATATTTTGCCTCACCCATGCTCTTATTATATTTTTAATAAGAGCAAAGGTTAATGCCCCTTAGCCAACAGAGCTATTTAAACAGTCCACTCTAGAACTCCGAAGTCAATACGAATTGACAAAGAAACACAATCAACTGTGGGTGATTTAATAAATGTAGCTATGAAATACATGGAAAATTATATAGGAGTGATTTGACTTGATTCTTTCCAGAAGCTGTGAAAGTATTACCACAAATAGATTTTCTAACTAAAGATGTTATGATAATTAAATACAACTTTGATTATGTTCCCTATACCAATATTTATGAGAAAACTAATTTCTGGAGTGATGGCAAGTACCAACTTATCCTGCAGCTCCAGCCTCCCAGACACAAATGGGCGGCATAAAAGGAAGTCACATTATCTTCTGATTGGTCAACAGCCTTGCCTCTTTACTAACTCAATAGTAGTCTAAAACACTGATTTAAAGTCCAGAGCTACCAGGACAGCTGTTACCCAGGCTAGCTTTCATAAACTCACAAGGTGCTATGAGGAGTACCCATGTGGAGGCTGAGCCAGGTCGTGCTCGGAGGGGTGAGGTCTTGCCTCCAAATGATCTGCACATAGAATCCAGGATGAACAGTCCTTCATCCAGCCATGAGCAGTGTGGGCCCTTTATGAAATACTCTGTCTTTGTCTCACAGTCACTGGTAGTTTCTAGTCATGGCAGAGAGGAAGCACCATTGCTTGTAAGAGGTCTGAAAACCAACTCCAGCCAATTCAGAAGCTTCACTGAACGCAATGCTAATGAGGGCTGTATGGCTGAGGATGTGTCTCAGTGACGCCTGGCATATGCAAGACCCTGGGTTCCATCCCCAGCATTCCTACTCAAGAAAAGAGCTATATGGTAACTTTTCAATTTAGTAAGAGTAGAAACAGAGAGTGTGTTACTAATTCAAACAGAGACCTAGATTGAACAATTCATTTGAGCCTTAAACTTTTCAGAAATTATGGATCCTTAAAAAAATCAGGAGACATGGGAGTTCTACATTCAGCGCCTGTTATAAATACAAACGTGAAAGGAGGTCACACCTACTTTTATTCTAAATGCATCAATTTTCAAAATAACCGCATGATGAAACATACTCATGTAAGTGTGGAAGTAGCTAACCAGAATGAAGTCGAGCACACTAAGGAAAGGCTAGCAGAGAAGGATATAATGGGCTTAATGGGTCTTGCATTTTTCCATGCCATTGCTTACATCACCCTCTACTCAAAAAAAGATTACAGTAAGGATGGGAAACAAAGCACAGAGAACTGCCTTAGGAAAAGAGACTGAATCGGGTAATGTGAAAATTGTCAAAGAGAAAGAACTAATGAGATGATGGGATGTGAGCACTGAGAACGTATACATGTTGCTAACACTCACATCATCTCTATGTCCTCTGGACAGGGCCTCTGCTCGCAACCATGTGCACAGCTCATCCCTACATCCACACACTGCATTATGTCTTCAAACCTAGTGCCCATTCTAAGTTTGATCCCCCACTCCTTCAAAATGCAGGTCAGCTCAGTCTATTACAAGCCGTCATGAATGCCTGAATGTTTACATGCTCTTTGGAACTTTAAAAAATAATAATTCTACAAAGAACCAATAATCAGAATCAATATGAAACTATCTATATTATGGTCTAGGAGGTCCTTCTGTATTTGCATTGCTTTCATTGGTTGAATAAAGAAACTGCCTTAGCCTTTTGATAGGGTAGCCCTTAGGTGGGCGGAGTAGACAGAACAGAATGCTGGGAAGAAGGTAAGACAGGCAGACACCATGATTCTCCTGCCTGAGATGGATGTAGGTTAGAATCTTTCCCAGTAAGTCATGACCTCATGGTTACATAGATTATTAGAAATGGGTTAAACTAATATGGGAGAGTTAGTCAATAAGAGGCTAGAAATAATGGCCCATGCAGTAATTTAATTAATACAATTTCTTTGTGGTTATTTTGGGTGTAAGCTAGCCGGGCAGGGCAGAACAAGGGGCCCAGCGCTCCTCACTACAAAATTATGTTTTTCCTCCAAAACAATAATGGGCAGGAACAGTACAACAAAAGACAACGTGTCTGTGGGGGCAACTAGAGGCTCCTCTGCTACTGTTCAAATATGGATCAG
>NW_004949125.1:1048023-1068441 GCF_000317375.1 Microtus ochrogaster | reverse complement strand
GGCTGATGAGAAGCCAAGGACAATGGCACTAGGTTTCGATCCTACTGCATGAACTGGCTTTGTGAAAGCCTAGCCTGTTTGGATGCTCACCTTCCTGGACCTGGATGGAGGGGGAGGACCTTGGACTTCTCACAGGGCAGGGAATCCTCAGACTCGAGAGGGAGGGGAATGGAGTGGGGGAAGGGGGAGAGGAGTAGGCAGAGGGGGAGAGGAAGGGGAGGGAAATGGGAGGCAGGGAGGAGGCGGAAATTTTTTCAACAAAAAAATTTAAAAAAAAAAAACAAATATGGATCAGGAAATAATGTTCCTCAACTTGTCTGAGCCTCAAATTTCCATAAATGTGAAGTCAAGGACTCAAAACCCAGGCTCGGCTGTAGCTTCAAGTCTAGAAGTGCATCTCCTGTGTTCAGCAAACACAAAGCTTCTGGTTCTGGCAAACCCTCCTGCCACCCTCCAGCACATGATCCCAAGCCTTGTGGAAGGAAAAGCTCTCAAGAAAATTCCTAGAATGTATAAGTACCAAATATTCAAATATAAAAATTCCAAATTATGTCAATTTGTACAGTTATTAAGTTTGCAACATATTTTTTTGTTTTTAAATGAAGACTGCTCCCTTTTAGTAAATGTTTCCAATAAAATGTGCAAAAGGCTGCAATCACCCACAAATGGACTGTTCCATTTCTAGACTGAGATATCCTATCAGTTCTTGACTTATTTTGAAACAATACCTGTTGATTGGGGAAATCACACCATTTCATTTATTTGAAATTTGCTGGAGCTTGTTTCAGAGTCCAATACATAATCAGTGGTGACCCTGTGTGTACATGGGCAGAGTGAAGTACACAGAACTAATGATCTATGTCTATGAGGTCACATCCATCAATCATGTTCTTCAAATCATCTCTAGCCTTACGAGTTTCCACCTGCCAATACATCAATTATTCAGAAAGGTATGCAAATGTCCCACTACACTTGCAGATTTAGTCATTTCCCTTCTATTTCTGCATATTTTTACTTTCTGGACTTTGTTCCTGAGCTCCTGGATCCTAACACCCCTGTGTCTGCTGAACCGAGACATTTCACTGCACAGTGATCTTCATCTTCAATGGTCTCTGCTTTGATGTCTATTTTATCTGATATCAATACAGCTACACCAACTTCCTTTTGATTAGCATGAGTCTGAAATACAATTTTCCAGTCCACTGCCTCCTGTAACCTTCAGTTTGGCATATGTTTCTTATAAACTGCGCAGCTTGAGGTTTTGTTGATTTTATCCAATCTGACCACATTTGTCTATTAACTGAATGATCTAGTCTATTTACATTTATTGTAATTATTGGAATGCCAATTTCTAACTACCATGTTGTCTATTATTCCTGCTCCTCTGTATCTCTTTTCTTCCAGGATGGTAATGGTGTTAAGTCATTTTCCCTTCCACTTCATGTTTGTTTTGAGTAATGAAAATAAATTATTAGGGAAACAAAATGACTTATCAATTTTTATTAATTTTTATGTGAACAAATATAACTTTCCTAGTTAATAAATTCTCATGCTTTTGGCTGATAGCAAAACAGAAGACATAAAATCTTCATGAAATTTCAATGCTGCTGTCAAATCGTTAAGGATAACCAATCATGGAAGCACAATGCCACACAATGAAACAGACTCTAAGGACAACCAACTGTTTAGGCAGCAACCAAAACATTTTCGAATCGGTTTCAATTCTTGTAGCTTTACTTTTTATAATAATAAATGTTGGTCTCATTGAATAGCTATGCATTCAGTATTATTGGTCCTGTGGCAAAAAGGTGTCACCAACAAAAATGGTTAATCTTGACTATCAACTTGATAAGCTAAAGAATCACAATAAAAACAACCCAAAGGCTCCATCTATAACGGTGTTTCCAGAAAGACTTAACTGAGTACAGAAAACCCACTTTGAATGCAGTGGCGCCATTCCATGGGCTGAAGTTGCAGATGGAATAAAAATGAGAAATAGAGCTGAGCATTCATCCATCTCTTTGTTTTCTGAATGTGCGTGCAAAGCAACCAGCTGCTCCAGGCTCCTGCTGCTATGCCTTCTGGCCAGAATAGACTATATCCTCAAACTGTGCGCCAAAATATACCCTAAGGTTGGGTCTTGTTTGGTCAAAGGAACTAGAAAATTAATTAATAGGCTTTCCCTTTAACATTTAGCCCCAAATATAAACCAGTTGAAGAGGTAGGTTAGAGAGATGGCTCAGTGGTTAAGAGACTGGCTATTCTTGCAGAGGACTCGGGTTTAATCACTAGCACCCACATGGTAGCTCACAAACACCTGTAATTCCGTTCTAGGGTTCCAACAATCTCTTGTAGCCTCCATAGATACCAGGTACAGAAGTCATATATGCAGACATACATGCAGACAAAATAAAATTTTATAATTAAAAGAAAGAATTGAAGTCAAATTCTTCAGCAACAGTATACTTCATCTTTAATGCTGAAGACTATGTTAATGACAATAATCTTACTAATTTTTTAAATTTTACAAAGCCAATAGTATCCTGAGAAATGAACAAACATCTATAGTTTAGCATTATTAAGCAATGGAGTTAATATGAACTGTTCAATGAATTTAGGAGTCAAAGCTGAGGCATCCCTAAGAAAAGGTTACCAAGGCCTTACATGGTAGACAAAGTAAGACTGGATAAGACTCTGTCTGGTGACCCAAAGACCTCCTCACAGTCCTACAGTTGATTAGAGTCAGGAAAAATGACTTAGACCCTAGAAAGTCTAAGGCAATCAATTATATAAAGCAAAATGACATTATCAGACTGATTAGTAACTTACAAGAAAAGAAATAACTGCCAAGAAGACTGAAGACAGAACTCCGCTGGTCAATGTATCTGTCCCACTAGACAAACTACACTGAAAACAGAGCAATAATCAGGCAAACACTCCATCAATTTGGAGTGGCAGTGGAAAGTGTGGGTTCCTGGTTTCAGGAGTTCACAGCACACGGAGCACACATCCGCTGTGTGCACATGCTTCCCAGAGCATGCTCCCCCAGCAGTTAATGACTGCGTAGGCAATGACAAACTTTGTGCTCCAGGGTTTATTTTCCAACTTCATTGTTAAATGACAACCTGTTTCATTTGTGGCATATTCATCCTACAATGACTGGCTTTGGTAGGTGTCTCTCCTTTGATCCATTATATCCTGACAGAATCAAAGCAGCTTTGAGCATTTCATCATCAACAACACGGCACTTCTCTAGCTAGGCTACATTAAAGAACTAGCCTAAAAGTGAGAAATACAAAATTTCCTAACTCTCTTTTCTAACTGTTTACTTTATCAAGAGCCAAACAGCCCCAAGGAGTATGTCCTGAACAAACCCAGTTCGGGATGCTCTTTCAAGATATTGTGACATATTGTGGTAAAAAATAACCTTACAGGCTCCTGTTCTATACATTCCCTTCCTACTCCCCAGCTTCCAAAAGCGAGCTCTTCCCATCTGCCGAGACAACTCTTCCAGGGCATGTCACCCAGTCACACTCAGTCCTGCTCAGGCCAAAGAACCAAGCTGAATCTCATCCTATCGTAAACCCAGTTCTTCCAGTCTGCCTCTCCCACCTTGTTCCACTTTTCCAGCCTGGGGCTGGTTAGCCTCTTCTTCAGAGAGTGACTCCAATGACAGCCTTCTCTGTAGGTGATAGTAAGCTGCAATCTAATGAGGACAAGATCCTGCCCTTATCACCACACCACAGCCCTCATAAAGTCAAAGTTATACACCTGCACACAGGATTTTTTTTTTTTATTGTAACCACAGGGCAGGAGAGGACAATGAAGGACTGAGGGGAAAAAGCACCAAAAACTGTAAGAGAGCCCGAGATACAGAGGGACAGGAGGAAAATGACAAAACTAAAGTTCACTTTGAGAAACGACTGCCTAGGGGCAGAGAGGAGAAAGAGCAGACCAGTCATTACTCTGTGTGACAGGGCCAAAAGCGGGGCATGCACTATACAGCTGGACAGAGCCCACACAGGAAGGCACAGAGTCTCAGACCACTTCACATCAACCCAATAGAGCTTTACGTAATTACCAACATTAGCAAACGCTCTCCAATTTAATGTCTGTTGCCATATACCAGACTCTCTCCTTGGCGTGTTCTATCATTGATTTTATTTGATCTATCTAAAAGGTCCTAACAATAATAATAAAAGATAATAGCTCATCTTTATGAGCACTTAACTTTATAACAATTTTGAGTGACACACCAGTATCATTCTAGTCTGTATGTAAAGAAAGCTGCATTAGAGGAGTTAATTAAATTGCCTAAGATTACATAGCCATGTAGAAGCAAGACGGAGAAAGTAAAGCCAGGCAGTGCACCTGGACACTGCATTAAAACAGAGTGAGCTGGGGAGATGGTTCAGTCAGAAACTGTTGCTTTGTAAGCAAGAGAACATGAAGTCAATCCCCACAACCTACATTTACAAAAAAGAAAAAAGATAAGCAAGGCTGGTGGCAGGCACTTGAAATCCCAGTTCTGAGAAGGTAGAGATAGGTGTATTCTTGGTCATCCAGGCTGACCGGGGAGCTCTAAGACAATGAGAAATGCTGTCTCCAAACACAGAGGAGATGGATCCTAAGGCACAACACAAACATTGGCCTAAGGTCTTCACCCACCACACACACACACACACACACACACACACACACACAAATATCTGAGAGCACAATTAGTTTGTTCTCTCTGATGTAAATGCCATGACAACATCAGCTGAGGGAAGCATAAAGCCTGACCTACCAAGATCACAGGATGCACTGAAATCTGACTTTATCTAATGTTTTATCTAATAATACTCCTCTTGTGCATATATTCAAAATTTAAATATTCATAAAAGAGGGTTCTTATATTTATGCTCAACATCCACTTGTTTTCTCAGGCCACCTTTGCAAAACAAACCATAAGAGGAAAGAAAAAAAAATACCCTATGGTATTTGTAACAGGCTAGATACCAAGCCACACTCTAACGCATAAATTATTCCCTAGGAATTAATAAAGTACTCAAGAAACTTGTATTAACTCTTTCAGGCCACTAGGGTATCATTCACTGAACTAAATTCTTAATTTACTAAAATGATACACAAGAGGTTCAGAAGTAAATAACTTCTCCAAGGGCACAGGAAAAAAGGAAGAAAAAGAACAAGCGAAAACAACTTGTGAAGGCACTTAGGAATATAAACTTAAATCATAACAAAATAGAGTCAATCAACAGAAAAACACAGTTCCAATAGATTCAGCTCAGGAGTTGGGGCAGGACTGCAACAGAAGCACGGCTAGAAACACCAAGGCCTTTGGGGTAGAAAGTCACCTGGGACAGAGCATGGAACCAACGCTAGGACCAAACCTTGCCCTAGCACCGAGCAGGTGAAAAAGGAGAGCTGGTTTGCTCCTGCCTTACCAGGTATACACAGAGGGCCCCCCACCTCCAACAGGCACGGGGATGACGTACCACGTGGCAGTTCTGACTTCCTACAGACCTGTCTGACACTCCTTCCCACCTGTTCCATCTCAATGGAAGCACATCAGCATCTGCAGGTCTCCAGCAATGGGTGTAACATAACCTATCTCAGGCACTCAAGGTGATAGAAACACTATTAAGGCAAAGTTAATTATGCTCTTTAATCTGTAAATCACTGCTCCTTACAGTACCAGGAGATTTATGTCGAGGACTGTTGCCAGTACACAACTGTTATAAGAACATGAAAAAACAATTTCTTTTCAATCAAGTACGTCATTGGAGAGGAATTCGTGAAGGAAGTGTCATCTAAGTAGGGTCTGGGAAGACAAGTACAGCAAAACAGAATAGTATGCAGAGGCAGATGCAGATGCAGGAGACAGCAACCAAAGCATAAGAAAAACACAAGCAGACACAAGGAAGTGAGTACCAAGTTCTTTAAGCAGCAGCAAGACTAACTGCAGACTCTGGCATATAAAATGAAACTCTTGATTTATTCATGCAGTTTGGGAAGTTAAGGATTCGATTTAAGGCCTTGTACATACTAGGCAAGTGCTCTACTACTGAGCCATGGCCCAAATCTCTCACTGAGGGATTCTGGACAGGTATTCTACCACTAAGCCACACCCCAGTCCCTCACTGGGGATTCTAGGCAGGTGCTCTACCACTGAGCCACACTCCAGCCCCTCACTGGGGGATTCTAGGCAAGTGTTCTATTGCTGAGCCATAGTCCCAAACATTCTTGGCAAGTCCTCCATCTGTGAGCTACACACCTAGCCCTCTAGATTTCTTTAGCTAAAAGGAAAAGGGAAAACACTCTCTGCATTTCTAGCTTCTTTTCAAATGTGACCTTACTGGCATTTCTCTTCCAATTCTGTTTCCTGTCACTGTCCTCCTTTGTATTTTTGCCATACAACATTTGTAGTTAAGATATAACTGGCCATACTGGTTATGGCTTCACTGTTGTTACCTGTTCTAAGGTTCCTTGCTCATCAGTGTACCTTTGATCTTCTATCCTACTGAAGGACATCCAGCTGCTCAGATTCCACACTGCACCTGCTCACAGGAGGTAGAGTCTTCCATCACACCCTTAGGCTTATCTACCAGAAATCTACTCCTCTGACATCTCCCAGAACAAAGGGTTGTCTTGTCCTTCATCTTAATTGAACAGTCCATAACTGTAACTCATCCCAGGGGAGTATGAAGGCAACCAATAGATTTGTATATGCCAAAATCTGGCTCAACATTCTAGACTAAAGTCTGAATGTTTACATAATCCAAAAACCTATTTCAGTGTTTTCTTCTCAGGACTGAGGGTTAGTGGGAGAGTATCTGCTTCATACTCAGGAGATTTAATGTGACTATCATCTCCATAAAGGATGTGCTTCTGCACCCTTGGGTACCATTTTAGTAAATTAAGAACTTCTTTACTGAATAGTGTCCTGGTATTCTGAGTTATCCTCAGAAGACAAGGTGAGGAAGAAAAATAGAAAAAACAAACAAACAGTATTTTGTCTTCAAAAGGTGACAATGTTCAGCTCCATTTCAATAAAGTAGAAAATCTACTAATTTTGTAAGAACAATATCCTTAACAGACAGCCTAGCCATAAGTCAGATGTGGGGGTGAACCTCTATCATACAAGCATTTGAGAGGTGAAGACAGGAAAACAAAATATGCTAATCCTATTAAAAGTCACCCTCAGCACAGAGCAAGTTTAAGTTCCATCTGAGCAATATGAGACTATATTAAATTTAATAAAAATAAAAAAAAAACTGTTCCATGTAGCATGTTTGTGTTTAGTGTCAGCATTGGTGGCTCATGGTCACATGTGCTCTCAGTAAGCTCTCATGTTCTTGCTGTGAGCATCAAACAAGATAATGTATAAACCACCTCTGACATAAAAGTGTATAATATGTGCCTGTTTATTGTTGTCACCACTGAGGTGTTGTAATGATGTAATGTTGTAAACACTTGTTTGTTTCCCGGCTGCCCAGACTTCTGAAATAACCACACAGAAACTGTCTTATTTAAATCACTGCTTGGCCCATTAGCTCTAGCTTCTTATTGACTATGTCTTACACCTTAATTTAACCCATCTCCATTCATCTGTACATCACCACGAGGTCGTGGCCTACTAGTAAAGTTTCAGTGTGTCTGTCTCCAGCGCAGCTCCATGGCTTCTTCCTTTATCCCAGCATTCAGTTTAGTTTTCCCCACCTACCTAAATTCTGCCCTATCAACAGGCCAAGGTAGTTTCTTTATTCACCTCTGTATTCACAGCATACAGAGGGAAATCCCACACCAACCACTGAGGGACCAAAGAATATAGTATAGGTGGAGAACTTCAAGTAATTTCATAAAAACCAAGCCCATAGACTTCTGTTACTGGCAGGGAAAAAGGAGAAAAGACTGAAACTGGGAGATGAAAGCCTCCTGGAAGGCTAACCAATAGCACCTTACTGACAATGGCAAAATCCCCAAGCATCATGTCTGAGATAAGATGATGTAGTCACCCCAGCCCCATCTCCCTCTAACCATATCTTACTAACACCCCATGTAGCACACAGCCAACTTATCCAGCAGGTTCGAGAGAGTCGGATCTCCCTTCTGAAGACAAGAAACCCTCCTTAAAAGACTTTAGATAGAAGTATACAAATTACCTAAAGTTGCCATTTAGAAACTTGCAACTCTAAATCTTTTTTTTTTTTTTTGAGACAGGGTTTCTCTGTGGTTTTGGAGCCTGTCCTGGAACTAGCTCTTGTAGACCAGGCTGGTCTCGAACTCACAGAGATCCGCCTGCCTCTGCCTCCCGAGTGCTGGGATTAAAGCCGTGCGCCACCACCACCCGGCTGCAACTCTAAATCTTAAAAATCAGACCATAAAACTGGATATAGAAACGTTCATCAATGGAACTGAACTAAAAGACGTGTCTTGATTCTTAGAGTTTAAAGGGTTAAAAGAAAAGAAGGGCTAAGAAACAGTGTGTGGTGATTGCAGTGCTAACAAAGAGGAAGAGATCACTGCTGTCACAGCCGTCCAAAGTGTATGAATCCAAATAGGGTCAATATCATCCCAACAGACCCTGATTAATGCTAGAAGTAACCAGCATGAGAAACCCTCCAATTTTATGGCCCATGAGTAGGAAACACTGAAAAGGGAAAGGCACAGCCACATGGCAACATACCACTGAAGGGCTTCCAAGAATGGCAGTGGCTCAGGTCTAGAAATTGGGTTTCTGTGAACATGTCATAGGCAACTAGTAAAAGAGCTTACCAAACTCCTATTTCCAAAAGCAATTTTCTAAAATCATGAAAACACACATTATTGAATGATGGTTGGTTGCTTTATTTTGTTGTTTTAAAGAGCCTCATGGTACAAATATGTAAGTAAAAGATTTTAAAGTATTTCACAACATTGAATCAGGATTTTATATAACCATTTCTCAGAAGAATATGATTTCTTTAAAAGTCACAGCTACTTCAGGCTATTTACATGGTATGTTTATATTAAATTAGGAGGTTGGCTAGTCTCTTTGTAATCTCATTTAATATATGTTATATTCCAGTACCTTTTTGTAATGTGTTCTTTTGATGTTAACATATTTAAGCAGTGGGGTAGTTACTATGAAATAAGTCAGGTCTTACAGAACACAGGCCATTATATCTGCAAAAACATCCACACTGTACAACCAATAAATCACTTGGAAATAAAAAAATCCTCCAACTCAAAAACAGAAAGAAAAAAAAAAAACAAACCCAGCTCCTAATGGCATTCTTTCCATGCACTGCCGTGCAGTAGTGATCAAAGCATGTTCCAAAGAGCCTCCGGCTTCTGCAGCAACACTTGAAGGCTTCCAACTTTTAAAAATAGACATATTTTTAACTCTATAATAATGCACGAGAATCATTGTGAGAGGAGTACAACTTCAAACTGTTCCATGCAGAAGTCCCCAAGAGCACCACCTTATGTAGTGAGGTTCATCTGTGCATGTGCAGGCCCTGCAATAAAGCAAATCTGACATTACCATACAAGGGAATGGCTCATGGTTATCATGTCATTAGACACAAAGACTCACCACTCATCCCTTTCTGTATGTGGGTTGGCCGAGAATTTATGTTCTCTCTTACCGAACTATATTACCAAGCACACTTCTGCAACACGCATGTGCCAAATAAAATTATACCCCAGGCAGGAACAGGCCCATCTGACTGCAACGTGCTTCTAGCATGCCATTATGTCCAGCAACAGCAAAATGAGGACACAATATCCATCTATTCTGAGACCATAATGTAGTTTTAATGTTTGTTGCAAATTTGTCGATCTTTCTTTTCTATTTATGATAATAACAAGAGCAGCTGTCACATTTTTATTCAGCATGGAAATAAAAACTTTCCACAATTCTCTTCTAAGCTCCTGTATCAGGATGACTAAAGCCCATCTAGAAATTGCAAGGAAAACTATTTTAAAGCTAGTAACTGCCAATACTTACATCAGAATTTTCTCAGATATCAAACAACTAAACTATAGAACAATTGGATGCAGTGCTTTGGACAAAGCCTCCGTTTTGTACAAGGAAAGGAGACCTGGAGATTATTAGCATAGCAATGTGAAGGCACTGAACACTACAGAACTACACACTTCAACATAGCTAAGACATAAATTATAGTGTTAGGCACATTTGACAATTTTCAGAGCATTTCTTTAAATTGGTTATGAAGGAGATTGTTTTTTTTTTCTTTTGTTAACAGGAAAGGCATTTAGTTCTATAGATTTTTCCCTGCATGTGCTTTTCATTGTGCTCCATAAACTTCAGTAGGAAACATTCCTTTTATTGCTTTGCTTAATCTAACTAAATTTTTAATTAAAATTTACCTGCATTCCCAGCTTTTAGAATCTTTTCATGTGTTTCAAAACCCAGTGATCTGACACCTACATATCTTCACTGCTACCTTCCCTTCATAAATGTTGTGTTTCACTAATGCTTCCTTGTAATCATGTTTAGGGATATAAACTATAATATCCAATTGCTCTGATATATTAGCGAGTCCTGCTTCCTTTCTGCATTCAGATGCTATCTCTTTATTTTAATCTTTAACAACAAATGAAGTTAACTTATACCCAACTGCATCTTTAAAAGGCAGTCTCCAATCTCGTCCTTAATAAAAATTCATTCTGTTTTTTTCTTTTGAGACAGTGTCTCATGTAGTTCAGACTGGCCTCCAACTCACTATGTAATGGGGGTGACCTTGAACTCCTGCCCCTCCAGTCTCTACCTCCCAAGAGTTGGATTAGCAGGGTGCACCATCACATCCAGTTTAATCAGTGCTGAGATGTAACTCAGGGTTCGTGCATGCTAGGCAGACACTCTTCAACCTGAGCTTCATCCCCAGCCCCATTCACATTTTTCAGTTATCTTTTATCACAAATTCTAAGTCCACATGCATTTGTAAGAAATGCTTCAGAGACTTCACTCATCTTTCATCAAGTTTGTCAAAACACATCACCACCAGTATCTACAATGCAATATGGCACCAGCCTATTGACACTGACATAGTCAAAATGTAGCAGAACATGTTCACCACCACACAGATGCAGGTGGTGGGCTCAGTAGCCACTCAGGTTCTTCCTACCTTCATCTGCTACTGGAGTACTAAGAGCCACATATCTGTTTTCTGTTCACAATATGCTGTCATTTACAATTATATAAATCACATCATGCAGTCTGTAATCTTTTTGAAATGGCTTTTTGTCATCCTGTATTGCTTCACCTTTTGTTCCTTTTTATTGTGAGAAACAATCATGATACAGATGTACTGCTGTTTTGGTAATCACTCACCCACTCAAGGATTTCGGGGTTGGTTTCAGAGTGGCGATAAAAACGTTTCTAGGAACATTTGTGTCTGGGCTCTTACACAACTGTTTTCATTTCTATGGGATAAACATGTAGGTCTGCATCTGCTAGGCTGTCAGTTCCACAGAATCGCTGCATCCGTTCCATTCCACAGCCATGTGTGGGTGATGCTCTCTCTCTCTCAATCCTCGCAGGCATTCGGTGCTGTCATTGGTTTTTACTTTGGCTATTTAACAGTAGTTACTCTGGATGGCTTTCTCATTTCTCTATTGGCTAATGATATTGCCTGTCTTTTTTTGGTTTTATTTACCATCTTATATATAGCCATCTATAGATGTCTTCTGCTGTTGTATGAGGGCTGTTAATTCGTTAACAGCTGTTCAGCCCCAAAATAAACACACAGAAACCATATTATTTGCAATACTGTTTGGCCAATAGCTTAAGTGTATCTCTGGCTAACTCATATCTTAAATTAACCTATCTCCATTAATCTGTGTATTGCCTCAAAGCTGTGGCTTACTGGGTAAAGTTTCAGTGTCTGTCACTGGAGGGAGGCTGTACATACAACAAAATTGACCTTAAATTTTCATCAATAAAGCAAGATCCATACCAATGCAAATCTCTATAGCATTTTGCTCACTTTCTAACTGGACTAGTTATGTGTCACTTTTGAGAGTTCTTAATACACTTTAGATACTAATCTTTCGGTTAGTATACAAACAGGTTTAGTGCAAGTGTTTTATACCACTCTATACCTTGACTTTTCTTTCTCTTTATGTGATCTTTCATGAATTAAAAGTTCTTCTACATACGGGACACATACTTTTATGGGATATCATGGATTACACATTTAGCATGGCCTAGTCTATGATCTTAAAAACTTTCTACTATTTTTTCCTAGAGCTTTCATATTTTTTACATTTAAATCCATAATCTGAGTTCATCTTACTTAAGGTACAGAATTTAAATTGAGGTCTATCCACTGATGATAGCTTATGCTGAAGAGGATGTAGGGTAAAAGGAACACTCCTCCATTGTTGGTGGGAGTGCAAACTTGTACAGCCCCTTTGGAAATCAGTATAAACATTTCTCATAAAATTAGGAAACATCCTACCTCAAGACCCAGCAATACCACTTTTGGTATATATCCAAAGGATGCTCAATCGTGCCACAAGGACATGTGCTCAACTATGTTCAAAGCAGCATTGTTTGTAATAGCCAGAACCTGGAAACAACTTAGATGCCTCTCAACTAAAGAATGGATAAGGAAAATGTGATGCAGTTGTACAATGGAGCGCTACACAGCAGTAAAAAAAAAAAAATAATGATATCTTGACATTCGCATGCAAACGAATAGAGTGAGAAAAAAACATATTGAGTGAGGTAACCCAGACCAGAAAGACAAATATAATATGTACTCATAAGTGGCTTTTAGACATAAAGCAAAGAAAAACCAGCCTACAGCCCATAACCCCAGAGAACCAAAACAACAAAGAGGACTCTAAAAGAAACATACATGGATCTACACAGGAAGGAGAAACAAACAAGACTTTTTTGAGTAAATTGGTAACATGGGGCTCATGAAAGAGAATAGAAGGGGAGGGGAGAGAAGGAAGTGGAAAATATATATACCTCAATAAAAACAATAAAAAAAGTTGAGGTGCATCATTTTGTCTGTGGGTATTTAACTGTTCTAACATCACTTTTTTTCCTAAATCTATCATGTGTGTATGTGTGTGTATCCGTGTGCATACCTCACTATTCATGTGGAAGTCAAAGGACGACTGATAGGAGCCTGTTCTCATCATGTGAGCTTTGGGAATCAAACTCAGGTCATCCAGCTTGGCAGCAATCACCCATACTCTTTAAGCCATCTCACCAGTCCAATGTTGGTATGTTTCTTGGTTATTCTATTGTTTTGTTCTACAAGTCTATTCTCTTTGCCAGTACAACACCATAATTGCTGCACCTATTGGAAATCCATTAATATCAATACAGTCATCCGATCAATTGTATTCTTTCATCTTTCATAATACTGCTTTACTCATACTACAACCTATCCCTCTACACACACACACACACACACACACACACACACACACACAAGTAAATAAATAAAATAGTAATGCAGCCTAGGTCTTCAAAACATTTTTGCTAAGGTTTTGTAGAAATGTATAAATTTGGAGCTGGAGAGAAAGATGGTTCAGCATTAAAAGCCCTTGTTTTTACAGAGGACCTGAGTTCAGTTCCCAGAACCCATGTCAGAAAGCTCACAATCATCTGTAACTCAAGGAGACCGAATGCCTTTGTCTGACCTTTAGGGACACCCTCACATGTGTGGCACCTGCACGTGCATGTGTGCATACACAAACACATACAAAAAAATAAAATATTGTAAAAAGAAGTTGTACAATTTGAGAAGAATTAACACATTGACTATGGTGGACCTTGCAGTGTAAGTGAGTAGGATATGTCAACATTCAGGGGCTCTGACTCCTTTCCCCACCATTTTTAAGTAAATCCTACCCATGTTGAAAATTATACCCCTGTGCTTTGTGTCCTCTGGAGCAACTGTAAATGGCAATGTGTTCATTTCAGTTGCCTCATATTCGATACAGAAAAGTGACTTTTGATCTTATTTGTAGTGGTTATATTGTATACCAAAGAAGTTCAGGGAACTGGATAAATGGCTCTGTGGGTAACAGTACTGGTTGCTCTTCTAAAGGACCTGGGTAAAACATTCATCACATAAAATAAAATTTTTTTAAATGAAGTTTTTATTTTTCTACATTCCTTGAGGTTGTCTCATACAAAAAAGGATTCATCTCGTATTAGGGGAAAGGATAGCTTTGTTTTTTTTTTTCATCTGCTTGCATTTCATTATTTTTCTATCAATGGTACACAGCTAGAACTTCTATTACTACTTTAGACAGACAAAGTAAGAGTACTCATCCCGGCCTTGTTTCCAATCTGAGAAGAAACAATCTATTCTTCAATGTAAAGTACAGTCTTAGCCAGAGATAGTCTGGAGAAGATCCTCTTTATGTAGCTAAGAAAAATCTCCTTTACTTTCTAGTTTTCTAATTTTTTAATCATTAATGAACACTGAATTTATTAAATTTATTAAATGTCTTTGAGGAAATCAACTGGCAGATCATATGAGAAATTTTAAAAGACTTTAAAATGTTCAATCAATCTTTGAATTCATGAAATAAACCACTTTTGATTATATTAGATACATTGTTGGAACTAATTCACTAATTTTGAAGAGTGTAGTCTGTAAGTTCATAAGAAATATGAGTTATAAAGTTTTGTTGATGTGTTTGATTTGAACTCGGGGTCCAAAGGAACTCATATAATGAGTACTGAGCTCTCCCTCTGCTTTGAAGACAAACTGATAACATGGATGTTAATTCCTCCTTGTTGGTAGGTGCTCCAATAAAGATACCTGGGTCCAGAGATCTTTGGTGGAAGCTTTTCAACTAAGAATTCAGTATCTTTAATGGCTATGCACTTAGGGCAGTAGTCTCAAGTTGTTTCATTTTGGTTTTAGATTTTGATTGAAAAAATTTAAATAATTAAAACTGGACATTATATACCACTAAGTCATTGAATGATAAGAACAAAGTCTTTCTTTTTCCAGCAGTGCTTTTCATTTCATTGTTATAAGTGTATGATCTGTACTGATGTCCTCCATTTCATTCCTTTCTCATTGTGAAATATCTTCTTACTTTGTATCTTTGTCATTCTTCCTATAATTGTATCAATAGGTCTTTCCCAAGAATCAGCCTCTTATAAGTTTTGTCCTTTCGATGTCATTGGCATCCACTCTTGACTTCCTTCTGCTTGCTCTGGGATTGTCTTGTTCTTTTTCTCGCTGCATGAAGTAGTAGCTTAGGTTGGACTGACCTTTCCTCTTTCTGAATGTAATCATTTAGCAGCTATAAATTCCCTTCTTAGCACTGCTTCAAGCTACATCCTGTGTTCTTGATATATTGCATTTTCACTTTTAAATGTTTAAGTTTTTATTTCATGGAATTGTGGATTTAAAAGTATATTATTTAATTTTCAAGTGTTTGAAGAGCTTCCTGTTGATGTATTTTTAGTTTGATTGGATTACTCGCAAAATATACTTTATAAAATTTCAATCTTTTAAAATTATATTAGGTTTCATAGTTCAAGATCATGACTGTATTGATTAATTTTCCATGAACAAATGAAAAAAATAGTACAGTTTGTTATTTATGGAAGTGTTTCTAAGTGCTCTAAATATTAGATTCTGTTAGTCTTGCTGATTTCTTCTCTAATAGACCTATCTTTTGTTGAGGATGGAATGAAGACTCCAAGGTTTTTACCTGATTTACTTCAGAGACCCATCACTCTACAACTATTTAATTTCTTAAATTCAGCTTACCTGTTTCTCTTTTCTGCTCCACCCAGTTCTAGTCTCATGGTTTTTGAGGCTATATGGAATGTGCACATATAGGGCTTTGTGTCTTCCTTTATTTTTATGCAGTTTCTCTGTTTCTGGTACCTTACTCTGAAATCAGTTTTTTTTCTGACCTGCTTATGGATTCTCCTGTTTTGTTACTGCTTGCATAGTGTACCCCTCTCCAGCCTTTGCTTTCAACCTATATCACTGTGTTGATGTGAGTTTCCTACCAACAGTGCTCTCATTTTACCAATCTCTTTCCTTCAAATGGTGTACCCCAGTTATCTCACAGCAATCGATGTGTATAGTGATTTTGGATAATTACATCCAAACTCCCCCAAAAGATCCTAAGTTGAGGATACTGTAGGCCAAAAATGCACTAAATACGCATGAGTCAGTATACACATGCTCAAGACACTTATATTCACTTAGAGTTAGACAGAATCACTTAACACAAAGCCTGTTTACAGCAAATGTAAATAATGTAGCTTAACAAGTACTGCACTGAAGTGAAAAACAGGATGATTGCATGAGAATGCTATTATATTATTATAAAAGTGAAAAAATTCTAAGTTGAACCATCGAGTCTGGGGTAAAGTATAGGTGGCCCTGAATCCCCTCATTTAATTATGTTTCTCCATTCTGGCTTTTCTGTGAGTTATAAAAGCCTCTTACAATTCCACTGTAATTTGTACAGTGTTGTTGATTATTTTACACTGTAACGTATTGTATGCTACTAGTATCATTTTATCACTACAAATGAAAGACAGAACATAGCTCATTTAAACCCTTTTAACCAATTTTTAGTATAATTATTTCTTCTGCACATAGCACATTATACTGCATTTTAATTTTAGTTTCAACCATTTAAGAAGATCATGAGCATACTCTACTGTTATACCTATTTTTAACTACCCAGTGTTACTTACTTTCTGAAGGTCAAAGCCTCTGTTATCGCTCATGCTTTGGAGAACTTCCTTTACTTAACCTTTAATACTATGTTTGTCAGCAATAAATTCTCAGTTCTCTTCCATCCAAGGTTTTATTTTCCTCTTCAGTCCTGGAGGATACTTTGGTTGCATATAGAAACTGTGATTAATAGCTTTTCTTGTAGCACTTGAAAGCTCTGTCTCTCTTTTTCTGGCCCCAGTGCTGCAGACAGAGTTCCTCTTGCTCAGATTCCCCATCTTTGGCTTGTAGAAGCTTAATGATTGCATTAGTTATCTTTCTGTTGCTGTGGATAAAACACCATGACCAAAAGAAATTTATGGAAGAATGTATCTTTTTTTTTTTTTGCTATAGTTCTGTACCATGATGAAGAAGCATAGCACCAAGGGGCAGGCAAGCCCAACACACAGTCTCAACCACAAGCAGAAAGCAAAGGAAGTGAACTGGATAAGAGGAGAGACTATAATTATTCGAAGTTTGTCACCAGTGATGTACTTCTTCCTTAGTCTCTTAATCCTCCCCGAAACATTGCCAACTGAGAACCAAGTGTTCAGATACAAGAGCCTATTGGGATATTCCCATTCAGGTCATCACAATTATGATGCATTGATGCGGGAGTGTCATATATCAATCTGTTGATTTCATTGGTTAATTAATAAAGAAACTACTTGGCCTGATAGGTTAGAACATAGGTGGGTGGAGTAAACAGAACAGAATGCTGGGAGGAAGAGTGAGGCAGACGCCATGCCTCTCCTCTCCAGGGCAGATGCGATGAAGCAAGCCGCCAGGTCAGACATGCTGAATCTTTCCCCGTAAGACTGGTGTTACACAGATTACTAAATATGGGTTAGGCAAGATGTGAGAATTAGCCATTAAGAGGCTAGAACTAATGGGCCAAGCAGTGTTTAAAAGAATACAGTTTCCGTGTAATTATTTTGGGGCATAAGCTAGCCAGGCAGCAGGGAGCCGGGTGGCAGGAACGCAACCCACAGCTCCTTCTACAATGCATCTCGCCATGGAATTAATCAAGTTTGTTTAGCTGGGTGTCTTTTACCAAAATCAGGTTTTCAGATTATATCAAATTGGTTTTTTGTTTGTTTCATTCTTGTTATCCTTTACTTCTAGAAATTAGATGACAAAGTTAGCTCTAAGAGACAGTAAAATTCTTTCAATATATTTTGCTCTGTTGTTCTTCAAATTCACTCTCTTTGTTGACTGGCTACTGAGCCCCATAAAGTGTAGTTATTTTCAGTTCTATAAGTTCCTTTGGTTCTTTTTAAATATAAATAATTCTATTTCTTAATTGAGGCTTCCTAATCTCTTATTTTTAAGAGGATCTGTAATTTTGTGATACAACACTGTTATCATAGTGCCTTCTAATCCACAGGAGACGAATCTCAAACATTGGCATCTTTTGATTGAACTTTCTCACTGGAGTATATTTTCTAGCTCTTGGATAAATAATTTCCTAATTTCATCCCCTGTGTGTTTGATAGTAAGATCCTAGATCCTGTTCTATCTTTATCCTACCAGCGACTGGAAAGAAGTACGTTCTGATATCCGCTGTGGCCTCCCTCTCTGCCGTCACAGTGGCAAAAGTGAACTCACACTACAGTTGTACAGACAGATAGGGTGGAAGTTCAGCTCACTGAAGTGGGGTTCCAACTAACCACTCCTCTTCCCTCCCTGAAAATGGACGAGCTTCCCCACCGTGGTTCAAGCAGGGATGGGAACACTTAAAGACAAACCAACCAAGGGACTCCATTTGTACCAGAGAAGGCAGGGAGCAAAAAGAAGTGCTAATTAGCCACATACCTTAGATTTTTACTTTTTGATCCCCGTGGGTAGGAAGACTAGTGCACGCAGCCTGTTTGCAGTGTCTGTAGGGGGGAGGGGGGAAGGTAGGTCCCTTGCTGTTTGGCTGCAGTAGGGCATGCACTGACAAAAGATTTCTTCTGTTAGACCACCTGACCCTGATTTTGGCATGGATAAAATAGTCTTGTGGGAGTTTTTGTCTGTGCCTGCTAGTAGCTGAGGGTACTGAGGAGAGTGTCAGCACTCTATACTGGACATGTGGTTGACAATAAAGAAACTTACAAGAACTCACCAGCTTGGCACTTCTCAAATCCTCAGGACAGCAACTACCTGACCCAGTGGTCAAGTCTCTGGAGTCTGGGTTGAAAATAATGGAATGAGCATTCCAGCCAGGGCAGTAGCTGGTAGGCTAAGCACAGAGCTTCACCTAGCCCTCCTCTCCTCCAAATTAGATACCCAGTCTCATCCCTAGCTCTGCAACAGACCACCTGCTGTAGGCTCCCTCTCCTTCCTCCATCTCCAGCAAACTAACCTCCAAAAACTCCCCTCCAAACTTCCTTACCACATTCCTCACTTTATTCCAGCCCCCAATTCCAGCAGGCACTTCCTGGAAACCCAGGGGCCACTCCAGTCAGGGAAGCAAGTAGGCCAGCTGCAGATCCTCTCCTCTCCCTCTATTTCTCCAGGTCCAATTCTCCCCAGGATCAGCCCTGTCTCTGTAGCACACTACCTGCTGTGGACTTTCCTCACTCTCTGCCTGCATTCCCAGGGACTAAGCAGATCCTGGTGGAACACATTGCTTTTCACCCTCCTGTGGACCCTCTCAGTTCCCATCTCCTAGCCTATCCCCATTCCTAAGTGTCAGCTCCCAATACCTAGAAACACATTTTACATGGAACACCCAGTGGCCACACAAATCAGGATCCAGAAGAATGTCCCATCAGCCAATACTCAACCACCACACTCATTCTAAGAAACAGAGAGGGAGCAGGTGGAGCATGATAGCATATGCCTTTAATGGCAGCACTCCAGAGGCAGAGTCTGAGGCAGGTGGTTCTCTGTGAATTCAAGGCCAGCCTGGTCTATAGAGTGAGTTCCAGAGAATTTGACAGAGGTGGCACACACACTTTGAAGGGTGATTCCTGTGAATTCAAGGTCTGCCTGGTCCACAGAGTGAGTTCCAAGACAGCCAAGGCTACACAGATAATCCCTGTCTTGAGGAGAGAGAGAGAGAGAGAGAGAGAGAGAGAGAGAGAGAGAGAGAGAGAGAGAGAGAATATGAGAACCAGAAAGAGCAAAAGAAACCAAGAAATAAGACACTCGCCAAAGACAAGACCAGATAACAGCACCTAAAATGATAAGTTTCCCAATCCCAGATTCCTAAGTGCCAGTGTAAAAAATATAACCAGTAATAATCAGAACAATATGTCTACACTAGAGCCAAGCAACCTTACCACAGCAGGCCCTGCGTATTGCGAAATAGCTGACACCCAAGAAAATGGCCTTCAAATAGTCTTACGAATATGATGGAGGTCCTAAAAGAGGAAATAGATAAATTCCTTAAAGAAATCTATGAAACACAAACAAAGGAAAGAATGAATTAAACAGTTTAAGAAATAAAGTGGATACTTTTAGCTCCTTTATGGAAAATCAGGTGTTCATACGTTTGTGGGTTAAAGTCCGGGTCTTCTATTCGATTCCATTGGTCGACTATTCTGTTTTTATGCCAATTCAAAGCTGTTTTCAATAGCTCTGTAATAGAGTTTGAATTCAGGGATGGTAATGCCTCCAGAAGATCCTTTATTGTATAAGATTGTTTTGGCTATCCTGGGATTTTTTGTTTTTCCATATAAAGTTGATTATTGTC
>NW_004949125.1:1040785-1041821 GCF_000317375.1 Microtus ochrogaster | reverse complement strand
TTCAGATGATATGACAGTTCATGTAAGTGACCCTAAAAATTCCACTGGAAAACTCCAATAACTGGTAAACACTTGCAACAGAGTTGCTGAATGTAGGATTAACTTCAAAAACAAAAATCAATAGCCCTCATGTATACAAATGACACACAGGCTGAGAAAGAAATCAGAAAAACAACACCTTTCCCAATAGCCTCAAATTATATCAAATATTTTGGGAGAACTCTAACCAAGAACATGAAAGATCTATATGATAAAATCTTTAAGACATTAAAGAAAGAAATTAAAGAGGATAACAAAAGATGGAAAGATCTCCTATGCTCCAGGATCAATAGGATCAGCATATTAAAAAACAAACAAACAAACAAAAAAGGCCATCCTAATGAATCTACAGATTCAATGCAATCCTAATTGAAATTCCAACACAATTATTCACAGATTTTGAAAGGATAATTTTCAGCTTCATATAAAAAAAAAAAAAAACAGGATTTCTGGCCAGTGGTGGCACATACTTTTAATCCCAGCACTCGGCAGACAGAGGCAGGCAGATCTCTGTCAGTTTGAGGCCAGCCTGGTCTACAAAAGCTAGTTCCAGGACAGGCTCCAAAACTACAGAGAAACCCTGTTAAAAAAATAATAAATATATAAACAAACAGGATTGATGTGGGATTTCCCCTCTGTATGCTATGACTACCAATTACCATTGGTTAATAAACTGTATTAGGCAGAGAAGAGTTGTGGGGGGAACTAAACTGAATGCTGGGAGAAAGAAGGCAGAGTGGAGAGATACCATGTAGCTGCCAGAGGGGAAAGATGTGAGCTGCCAGCTGGAACCTTGCCTGTAGGCCACGAGCTTCATGGTAAAATATAAAATAATGGAAATGGGTTAAATTAAGATGTAACAGCTAGCCCATAAGAAGCTAGAGCTAATAGGCTAAACAATGATTTAATTAATACAGATTTTGTGTGATTATTCTGGGGAGTCTGGGCAGCCAGGAAATGAATGAGCAGCTTCCTATAACAGAGGATAGCTAAAATA
>NW_004949125.1:1037027-1039602 GCF_000317375.1 Microtus ochrogaster | reverse complement strand
TCACTGAACATGGAAAAGTCAAGCTGGTATCTACATACAGCCTTCACCTCTTTGTCTTTAATACAGGAAGGTGCTGTGCATGCTACCAAAAGAGAAACATAAATACCAATCCAGACATAAACCCTCTGATCTACAATGGCGTCCTACCTGCAAGATACGCTAGAGCAATGGTGACACAAAGCTTGTGGGAATAACCAACCAATTTCTGGTTTGACAAGGCCACTCCCTGCAAGGGAATCCATCCCCCACACTGCTTGAGTGACCAATAACCAGAGACAAGATAGCCCAGGAACCTAGGGTAAAATCAAAAAGAAAATGGCAGTAAAATGACTTCTAATGACATTTTACTAATACTGATATATCCGTGCATTGCTCAGCCATCAGATGGGAACAAACACAGACCCACAGTTAGGCATTATGCAGTGAGAGACCTCTGAACACTCAGTCCTAAACAGGATATCTTCATCAAATCCCTCCCCTCAGGGATCAGGGAACCCTGCAGAAGAGGAGGCAGAAAGAGTGAAAGAGTCAGAAGGGATGGAGGACACAAAGAAAAGAAAGCCCTCTAAATCAACAGACACAGCAATTGAGGCAGCGAGCACAGGGCCTCCACTTGTCTGCACCAGGTAGGTCCTTTGTATTATGGCTTCCAGTTTAATGTGTTTATGGGATTCCTGAGTATGCAAACAAATGAGTCTGTTTCTTGTGCCTTCTCTTATGCTTGTTTCCTTCTATCTTGTCCAATTCTGATATTTTAGGTTTTATTTTATCCTACTATATTTTACTTTATTAGTATCCCTTAGAAGCCTTTCTGCTTTCTAATGAGAGACAGGGAGTGGATCTGAATGGGAGAGGAGGTGGGGGAAAACTGAGAGGAAGAGAGGGAGGGAAAACTATAGTCAGGATATATTATGTGAGAAGAAAATCTATTTTCGATAAAATGAAAAAAAGACAGGAGAGAGGGCGGGATGGGCAGACGGAGGGAAGCAGGGAGAAGGAGGGAGGGAGGAGATCCAGGAGAGAGGGCGGGATGGGCAGATGGAGGGAAGGAGGGAGAAGGAGGGAGGGAGGAGATCCAGGAGAGAAGTTTCCTTCCTTCTCTCATCAGTCTGCCTTTGCTATCATGCACTGCGCCCACTTTTCCTGACTGTTCCGACTTCGGTCAGGTTGCTATTCAACTATTCATTCTACTTTTTTCTCTTGCTAACTGCAGGGTTCCTTGGTGATCGCCTTCCTTAATACTCATGTTGACTTCCCCTGCCGCAGTCATCAATCATATGTTTTACTGTCATCTCTTCAATGTCTTCCACAAGGACACCTGAGTCTTCAGTCTTCCAATCAGACAAAACTTTCAGAAAAACTGTGCTCATCACCTTTCATGCAAATACTTGAGTTTCTCGTAATGTACCAAGCAAAGAGAGAATAAAACAGGAACAAGATGAATTTTCTTTCCTCGTGAAGCTTTTATATTGTAGTGGGGATGGGAGAAAAATACACAGTGCTATACAGGGAAACAGGAAACAGTGCCAAAGGAAGTCTGGTAAGCCTGAACCATAGGAGGAGACATCCAGGAGCATACACAGAACATGGAAGGCCATTTTAAGAAATTCAAATTATTTTCCTAGTACAATGAAATTTACCTCCCAAGCGAGCAGTGGACATGTATAACCAAATTCACGTCAGTCTACTAACTATGGAAGTAAGAGCAAAGCCAGGCTCTCGTGAGGAGACCTGTTAGTAGCAAGAGACTAGGATGAGGTGAGATTCAACAAAGGAAACAGAGTGGCAAGGTGGGAAGGGGAAATGTCTCAGACAGTAACTGAGAAAAGGGTTTCCAAGAATAAAAAAAAAAATTGTTTGATAGTGTCAAATGTTCCTGAAGGTCATTCTTTGAGTCTCTAGGAGGTTTTAAGTTCTTCCTCACGCTTGGCCATCGTATATGCTGAATCCTGTCTCTGGAGATTATCAGTCTCTCTGAGAACTTTGCTAACTCCCAACTCTTTCCTTCTCTGTCTCTGTCTCTGTCTCTGTCTCTGTCTCTCTCTCTCTCTATATATATATATATATATATGGTTGTTGCTGAAGTTTATGGTATTAGAAGAGAACAGAAGAAGGGTGAAATAATAGTTAACTGACTATCATGCCCAAGAGCTTCTTTTTCTCTTAGGTCCCAGTCAACTGCTAAAAGCAAAAGGGAAATTTGGTAGGAATTGCTACCTTAAGTAAAAAGTTCATGACTAAGGACAAGCAATGGGTCTACAGGACATCTCTGAAAAAGAAGCTGAGATATCTAAGAACAGACTCACATCTTCAACACCAGTCTTGTCCTAGTGAACTGACTGGCTGGGCAACCAAACACACTTCCCAGCTCTCTTGTAGTCAAGGTCTGGATTGTTCCACACCATTATAGATATGAGCCATAGAATTTAAATCTGTTCTACCAAAGACTAAAACTGAACTAAGTGGAGAAAGGAGTAACGTGCAGCCTACCCACCTTGGTTTCAGGCACAGGAGATGAGACAGTATATTTCTGGGACCAGGCACCACCAGCAATAGCAGTAGCTTTAGAAGCAGC
>NW_004949125.1:996175-1036710 GCF_000317375.1 Microtus ochrogaster | reverse complement strand
AGGGAGGGAGGGAGGGAGGGAGGGAAGAAACAAAGGAAGGAAGCCACCAAACAAGAAACCAGAGGCAATGAAAGATATGGAAGGGACCAACTAAAGAAAGGGAAGGCAAGGGGAGAAAAAACATTTCCCCAACTCATTTCTGAAACTCTCTTGCCCTCATTAAACAGTAGCCTACAGGTAGGGAACGAGAACATCATATGCCACAACTATATGTGCTCCAGATATCAAGAGACTTCCTAGAAAGTGTGAAACACTACAAATATGCACAAGTCTGAAAGCCTCGCAGTACTTTTGTTAAGAACCTGCTAAGTCAGCTCTATGCATCACGCCCTTCATTAGGAAACAGGTCCCCAAGGCAACAAGGCCACAGGAAGCAACCTGGCTTCCATTCTCTCAAGCAAGAGCTCTGAATTCATTCATGGACAGCATACCTGTGAGAATACCAAAGTCAAATACACTGCCTGGAGTTGAAAGTTCTTTGCTTCTCAGCACAACCCTTTTGAAAGGTTAGGTTCCACTGTCGGCAAAAGGCAAAAGTGCTTTTCTGGACAGTGAAGCCCATTCCCCAAGCTGCGCCATCAGCTCCAATCAGTAGTAATGTCAGCCACAGCAAACAGAGTAACTGTTCAACTTAATGTGTTAATATTATTTAGGCACCTTCAATAATGTAATGCGAATCACAGTAAAAGCTTGACAGATTTACCAGAAATACTCGGTGTATCTATTCCTGCAGGGAGGAAAAGTTACTGGGAAATAGCAGCACCTTCCTGGCTGAATGTCAGAACCTTTAAAAGCATCACTGTCCCCTACAGCGCATTATGACATTCCTAGAAACTGCTTCGGTTTCTACCAATTTTAATTGAATTATGAAATTCAGAGTCTTTCTAGGGCTTGGAAATATAATAATTTTAAAATAAATGATGGGCCATTTACATTCACTACAAATGAGAATAAAAATTGTTTTTGCCAAGCAGATAACAGATTCCATTATCACTTCTTTATAATTACTCTGACTTAACTTTATTAGAAATTAGAAGGGAGCAGTTTTGAAGTTCTTGAATCCCATTTAACTATATCCTTTTCACCTACAAAACAGGAATTACCCATGTGAGTTATACTTCTGGAAGAGCGAGAATAGTGTGAGAACACTTTCCAGCCCTGACATTAAAGGATGGAACCCTGCTGAGGTCTGTTTGTACAACGTTAGTCACACCTGTCAGTGAACCATGGCCTGGACATTAACTACCCAGGAAAAGGGGAGGGGGGTTAAACTGTGATTCAACCGTAAAGAAAAAATTTTAATTTTCTGTAAGTGACCAAAAATAAGTCAGACAAATCTAAAAATCTTCCTTATTAGTTAGTGCCATTCACAAACCACAGACACTGAGGTTGACGAGATGGCTCAATAAGACCACTTGCTCTGCAAGCAAGACATCCCCAGTCTAAATCCACAGCATCCATGGAAAAGCCAGGAATGGTCACAGGACTCTGTAACTCCAGTAATACCAGCTGTAAACAGGTAGATCTTGGGAGCTCACTGGTCAACCAACCTGAACAAAATGGTGGTTTTTCGGGTTCAATGAGAAGAAAGCCCACTTTAAGGGAATAAGGCAAAGAGTGTAGAAAAATACACCCTCATCAGACCTCCTATGTCTATACCCACAAATACATAAACACACGTGAGCGCGTGCACACACACACACACACACTTTTTCAATTATAAACATTAACTTTTAAGACAGTTGGATAAAGCATTTTTCAAGCTACAACAATTTTTTCATTATGTTCTTATCAGAGAGAATTTTAAAGCTACTCAAGACAGTATGAGAAAGTGATATTCAAAAGTTGCAATGGTAGATAAATTGATTTTTAGTATCTATAAAATAAGCAAAAATAAATGTCTTACCATAAATATGGAAATCTATTTTACAAGGTAAGACTTTGCTAAAAAAAAACTACATTTTTATATCAAAATACCTTTTAAAAGTACTTCCAAGTAAAATGTCTGCAAGGCAACTAGTCAGCACTGAGTTAACAAACCACATCAGAGGTCATTGGATAGGGACATGTAGATGAGATGTAAACCTAGTCAGGAAGACTCAGTTTCAGTAAGTACATTTATCCTTTGAAGGTGTGCTTAAATATGAACCAGAAGCACAAAACAAAAGAGAAACAAAGTAAGCACTGTCAAAATTTAAAACCCCAGTGCTTCTAAGAGCACCAACATGATCACCCATTCTGGGTAAATGGCACAGCTGGCAAAGTGCTATGCAACTATAAGGACCTAAATTCAATCCCCAAAACCCAAGTTTAAAAGCTAGGTATGGCTGCACAACTGTAATCTCAGTGTTGGGTATGGAGAGATAGTGGATCTCTGGACCTTGCTGGTATAGGAGGATCTTCTGTCTATGTGTTACTTTCATTGGTTAAATAAAGAAGCTGCCTTGGCCTTTTGATAGGCCAGCCCTTAGGTGGGTGGAGTAGACAGACAGAATTCTGGGAGGAAAAAGGCAGTGTGGCAGATGCTATGGCTCTCCTCTCCGAGATGGACTCTGGTTAGACTCATGCCGGTAAGCCATTCCTTTTACTACACTTGCTGATAAGTGAACCAGTCTAACCAAATCAGTGAGCTCCAGTTCACTTAGACACCCTGTCTTAAAAAATAATGAGGATGCCAATTAAGGGAAATATCTGACATCACCCTCTGGTCTATGTGCACACATATCATATGCACAAACAACTCACAGAACACTAAAAAAATATTTGAAAATTATTAATCTAAGGCACATCAAAAATGTATAAGGAACTATTATAAATCAGTGAGAGAAAGATAAAAAGCTAATTAAAATTGGGCAAAGGATCTGAACACATAGCTCTTAGAAGAAATTATATGCCTGGCCAATAAGTATGCAGAAAGAGGGTCAATACCATTCATACTGAATAGGATGACTATTAAAAAAGCTAAAAAGGACAATAACAAGTGCTGAGAAGGCCATGGAGAAGCTGAAAGCCTCTCACTATTGGTGGAAATCTACAATGATGCAAGCCGTCAGAATCTGGTGGGTTTTTCTTTAAGAGATTGAACACAATCACCATCACATAAAGCAGAAATCAACTCAAAAGTATAGACCCAAAAGAAGTGAAGATCAAAAGCTTCTACATGGCAGCATTACTTCCATCCATCAGGAAGTGAAAAACAGGTCGAGGGAGACAGCTCACTCAGGAAAGTGACCTTGCTACCCAAGGACCTGAGTTTTGTCTCCAGAATCCACATAAAAAACCAGGTGCTGTGGTACATGCCTGTAACCACCACAGTAGGGGAGGCAGATACAAAGAATCCCAAGACTCGGTGGTCAGCCACCCTGACCTAATGACTGAACTCCAGGGCAATGAAATGACTTATATTAAAGGAGCTGTACAGTATCTCCAAGCTTGACCTTTGACTTCCACACATGCGTACATGTGCACCTGCACACACAGACATAAAGATATCCATTTTAAAACACATTTAAAAGAAACGAAAACAATCCAAATGTTTGATCAAGCGTTAATAAATAAATAGAATGCGGTGTTACTCACACCATAGACTGCTATAAAGTAGTAACAGGATCAGCTACAGCACGGAGGATTCTGAAAAACAGGCTACGTGAAAGAAGTGAGGCAGAAAAGACAAGATGTATGATACATTTATGTCACATGTTCACAACTGACATGTCTATAGGAATAAAAAGCAGACTAGCAATTACCTGGGCCTGGTGGGAGGGTGTAAAGTAACAACAACCCGGCAGTGTAAGGTTCCTCTGATGGGAACTGAAAATGTTCTAGGTCTACTTATGGCTGCACATTTCCAAATATACTAAAAACTAAAGAACCAGTGAATTTTATGTTATGTGAATAAAAATTTTTAAAGGCTATTAAAAAAAAAAGTAAGCTGGGCATGGTGGCACATGCCTATAATCCCAGTACTCGGGAGGCAGAAATAAATGTATCTCTATGAGTTTGAGGCCAGCCTGGTCTACAGAGAGAGTTCCAGGATAACTAGGGCTGTTACACAGAGAAACCCTGTCTTGAAGAGAAAGGGGGAGAGGGAGGGAGGGAAGGAGGGAGGAAGCCACAGACAGACAGACACAGAGAGGAAAAATGTATAAATAAGGAACTGTTTTTCCCTCAGAAAATAAAGGTACTTGTTGACAAGCCAAACATCCTAAGTTCAGTCCTCAGAACTCGTATCATAGAAGGAAAGAACAGGATACTGCATGTTCTTCTCGGATATCCACTAGTGAGTTATGGCATATAAACACACACACACACACACACACACACACACACACGCACACACTCACACACGCATGCATGCATGCATGCACTCACCATGGGGAGGAATATAAAGGATGATACATAGAAACTAACATTTCAGAATTTAAATTACTATTATTGATAAAACATGAGTTAATTTAAATGAAGAAAGTAATGTTGATTATACTACTCAGATAATGCCTAGCAGAAGGAAAGGATGAATGGCATTTGTAAACACAGTAAAAATATACACCAATGAGATCTCTCATTTGGACAACTTAGCATTACTGACATATTGAAGTATATACATACATTGTTTCTATGCTGTAAATCTACATTTTGAATTTCCCTACAAAAAATTCAACGATACAAATAATCATTTCTGATAGTTACAAGCAAACAACCTAAAGACCAATGAGTTGGAAAACAGGGTGCAAATGTTACAATACATATGGAATACTACACAGTCACTTAAAAGTGATGATCTGTGTGCAAGTTAAAGATCTCCAAGATGCAAAAGTAAAAAGATCCACGACAAAACAGCATATGATCTCATCTGTATGCTCTTTAGAAAACATAGTGACATATAAATAAATTTCCTGAGACAATATTAACACTAGTTTCCTTCGGTTAAAAGATTGAAGAACACTTTTACATAATAATTCTGCTGTTGGGTTTTAATCTATTAAGTTTACATTGCTATGTACTTTTTAAAACCATGCTGGCTTCCTTTCTATGAAGTCTGGGTCTTACTCTACAAACAAAAGCAACCTAGACCCCTCTCAACACGCTATTACCATGATCTAAAATGAAATCACCCTCATCATTTACAAGCAACTTCAATATATGGCTAAAAGCATATTCTAAGAGCTCATAAATGTAGACCTTAAAAGAGGCCTACTACTGTTTTATGATGCATTACTTCATTTCAAATAACTCAAAATAACACTATAATGCACCAATCAGATTGGATAAAATAAAAGTATTTTTTGAATATCATTTATTTTGCTTCTGGAAGATGTCTCTTTGTTCAAGTTATAATAACTGAAGCAAACATTTCAATGTACTTCCCAATTATATTTTTAAGACAAAATTTCACTCTGCAGCATAGGCTGACCTTGAACTTACTGGAGTACTCAGAACCCAGTCTCCCACATGCTGGAATTACAGGTCTGAGCCACCACACCCAGATATTTACAATGATTCTTAGAAATAAACTTAAACATGTACAGAATAAGAATACCATGCAAGTAACGTGTTATTTTTAGGCAGTCCTATTCTGAATATGCTTTACATAATAATCTCATTTTCACAGTCTCTAAGGGGACAGCAAAAGTATTATCATTCTCATTTTACATGTGCATAGTGATCAGGCATCAGAATACACCATGTACCACTCAGCATGAAAACAACAGCTATAGGTACAAACACCCTTTAGGCCAGAAGTGTTCAGAACTCAGATGACTCTGGGCTTTAGAAGAGTAATTACAGCATTACATAATGCCCTCTCGGGTATAGAAAGCATACCCAAAACAAACGCATTTCTATTTCTGCAAAGAAATATATAAATATTAACAACAAGCGGAGTAAATAAAGGTCTATCTACTCAGGTCAAGCTCTGCCTCCAAAGGAGTGATAAAACTTGGTATGAGGACCTTTTATAATTACTATTACTTTGAAACTATGGACACTGGGTTCTGGGTCTACAGAGGTTATCTGTCTACTGAAAACCATTTTTTTTTTAAATTAGGCAAAAGTCCTTTTCTATCTCAAAAGTCAAAACCCTTTTTTGGCAAAATGGGTATGGGGTCCAAACTTGCCAAGCTTGACACAGGCTTCCTGAAAAGCCAAAAGCACCACTCCCATCACAAATGAATCTCTTTCTCTGCTCGGCCATATCAAGCACCACCGGCAAGTAGAGACGACTCAGAGAAAATAAAAGTTAGCACTACTTGACTGGCAGCTTCTTCCTTGCTCTCTCCTGCCATCCTGCATCATCAGGCAGCTAAGGCTAGTCATCACCCCACTCATCAGCACTTCCCTCATCCTGTATTCTCTAAGCAAAAGGTCCCACCCGCCTCCCTTAACCATCCTCCTACTCCTTCTGCTGGTCAGTCTTCTGCACATGCTCATTTGTCTCTGTCTTAAAATGTCACGCCAAGACCAAGTGCAGCTGCCTTATCTGAACAACACAAAGCCTGGTTACTTTCCTAGAAAGGAACATTATCTTCTCATCTAATAGCTTACACCTATTAAACTCTAGCACTAAGCCGCACTAATGCAATTGATATAAGCCCAGAGAAAGAAAATCAATTAACTCACTATTAAATTAAAATATATAACCATTTTGTGCCCACTAGTACATTAAAAGCTACTCACTCTCAGCAATAAACAATTGAATGTAAATAAAAACAAGATATCATGGATTAAATGGTAGTATTCTAAAAAATGCCTACAAAATGGGAGAAAGAGAACTAGGTGAGATGAAGATGAAAGAAATCAAGAAAGGAAGGAAGGAAGGAACAAAGGAAGGAAGAAACGAAAGAAGGAAGGAGCGAGCAAAGAAAAGATCAGCAGTGACTTGAAAATTACTCTAAAGTTCACACATTACCATTGCTTGCTTTGATGGTTAGCTTTAGCTTTAACTGTCAACTTGAAATACCCTAAAATCCCCTGTGAAAAGAGTCACAATGAGGGACTATATACATGGGGTTGGCCTGGGAGTTTGCTTTTGGGGGCTTGTGTTGGGAGGGCCCGGCCCCTTTTGGTTGGCCCCTTTTTTTGGGCGGGGTTTCTTGACTTTTTTGAAGGAATTGGTTGGGAAAAAAAAAAAGGACAATAACCATGCATTTCTCTCTGCTCTTGACTGGGACCAACTATCTGAGGTTTCTTCTTGACTGCCTCACAATGATAGACATTAACCTGGAATTGTAAACTGAAATAAGTTTCTTTCTCAAGTCGGTTTGTGTCAAGATTTTATAACAACAGAAATGAACTAGGAAATTCGTGTTTACTTTTTTTATGTGATTAAAAAGTGGAAGCTGTAAAAAAAAAATGAATGGAGAAAAGATAGGAGAATATTCCCACTCTTTTGTATATTTATGACTTACAATAAGTTTTAAAATCTGTCAAAGCAGCCTTGACAAGAATATACAGAAATAAGAACCACCACAACCAGAGAAGTCGGGATTTGACCTGACTGGGGTGACAAGGGAATGAAGGAAGGAAAGAAAAACAAACACAAACACCACACACACACACACACACACACACACACACACACACACGAGAGGGGGAAGGGAGAGAGAGAAGCTAGAATCAAGTAGTCTGTTCTCACTCTGAAGGAGCACACCTACCATGCAGCAACCGGGAACCTCAGTGTGTTATGTGCAGCACAAGGGGAAGTGTTGAGTACTCTCCAGTCTCAGGCCATAAACTTCCCAGAGGAGGAAGTTGTAATGGCTGGTGTTTGTAAACACTGCCAACATTCGAACTTGGACCTAGAGGAGGGCCTTGCCAATTCTGAGCCTGGCCGGGACATGTACAGCTTTGCCATTCCCAAGGATCTGAGTCATGGTTCCTTGACATGTCAACATATTCACTCAGGACTTATTAGTGCCACACAGGAGACTTGATGTAAACATAGGTTAACCTTATTTTTCTAAAGGACAATTGTGATACAGAAGAATATGAGCACACACTATGACCAAGCAATCCTATCGCAAGGTATTTAATGTAACTAAGGTGCGTATCAGTCAGACAGAAGAAGATGGGTATATTTAACCATATTCATCAATCATGATTTATAACAGAAAACTACAGCAACTTCAGTGCCTAGTAACATCTAAGTAAACAAAACTCACAGTGCAAGAGTATTCACACATTCGAAATTATGCCTAACTATGGAATTGAAAGCTGATATTGTTGAATGAGCAATTACAAACAGCATACAATTTCATTCAGCTTCATTAGTGAAATACGTGTGCGGTATGGTGTGTGTGTGTGATCTGTCACATACATGGTCACATGTGTGTATGTACATTTTGAGACCAGAGCACTGGGCATCTTCTTCAATCACTCTCCACTTCACAATTTTGAGACAGGGTCTCTCATTGAACTTGAAGTTCACCAATTAGATGAGTTGCCTGTACAGAAAGTCCCAGGATCCTCATGTCTCCACCTCTCCTGCATACCCACCATGCCCTGTCTGGGTCCTGGCAAATCCATACTCAGGTTCTTATGCTTGTACTGTCAGCACTTTACTAAATGAGCTATCTTCCCAATCATTGTGTGTGTGTGTGTGTGTGTGTGTATGTACAGAGACATAGACAGACTTCTAGATATATTTACCAAAATGTATCAACGGCTCTCTTCAAATGCTTCATTTTTCCTTCTTTAGCTGTTTTTGCATTCTCTTCCATTTCCAGTGAACAAACATCATAAAGCCTAAGCCACTGAGAAACAAAACACCAACCATTTGATTCAAGTTAGTTTAATGTCTTCACGCATCTACATGTAATTTTGTTCTTTTACTTGTAATTTCTTCCCCCCCCTTGATAGGGCATCATTGATACAAACAAGTACACTAAACTGCCCCGGGCTCTCATCAGGAGCACAATGGATTCACACAGATTAGTCATATTTCCTAAAGTCCTATGACTTTTAATGACTAACAACCCAGAACATTTTCCTGCTCAAGAAAAAGATCATTTGAGTAAAATGTCAGAAATCCAAGGCCTAAAGACCATTTACACACTTTTTTTTTAAACAAATTCATGGAATTATTTAGCAACTCTTCTACATTTTAGACAGATGCATAAAGCTATAATATTTGGCAATGTTAATAATTTTATACAAGAGGTAGTTTATTTTGTTGATATACCCTTTTAATCTTTTAGACAGTTCTATAATGGAAATTATTTTTAATATTCTATTGTCTATAATTAAAATCATCATTTTGGTCCCTGGAAACTGGGATTATACAACAACTTCTTCAAAAGCTTATTATAAAAAAGAGTTTTAAGTACAATGCTAAACTTCTTTAAATTACACATATTTTTCTTCCTAAGTTGGTATTATTTGAATATGTTGAGATATTAAGTAAAATTTCTGTGTCAGATATAAATACAAACAATGCATGAGGTTGAAGGCATCTGGAGAAATAGGTTAAAAGCTGCATATGGGGCTGGAACGATGGCTCAGTGGTTAAGAGCTTGCATTGCTCTTTCAAAAAAAGGACACAATTTTTGACTCCCAGTACCCATATTGGGCAGCTCACAACCACCTGTGACTCCACTTTTAGGAGATCTGGCATCTCTGACTCTGTAAACTACATTCAAAGCACATACTCACACAGAGACATACACATATACACAATTAAAAATGAGAAATTACTTTTTTAAAAGATGCTATATGTACAGTTTGGGATATTGTGTGTAATAACTTAGGAGTGAGTGAAGTGATATGTACAGTTAGAAACAGACTACTAGTGCTCATAAATCTTAGTGTGCCCAACCTATAAGATACAGACCATGGCTGTAAGCACCACTTTTCTCCTGTGATGACACAGAATCTGTGAGACCCAAGTGCCTCAGCAGGTGATAGTGCAGAGAACATTAAAGGGTTGTCCTTATGCAAAGGCCATGACCTTTAAAAACAGTGAAGACAGAGCACTTCCAGAGACATGTGAGCATCCTGGGTCCCAGTATTAAATGCAGTTTCTTAAAGCTTGTCCTCTGGTTAAAAAAGAAGAATGTTCAAACAGGACGTCACTTCGTTCCCCTCCATGAAAACAGAAGATTAAACCCGAGAAAAGGGCTGTTTAACCATAAGAACTTTCAAACACATCAATTCTGAATCTCGTCTTTACTTCTTTTTTTCCTTGGTACAGGCTTAATAAAGTTATTGGAGAAAAACTAGAAATACTGATCATAAAAATAAAATATAAAAACCAGCAGCCACCTCAAATAGACCTCATTAGGATGACTTTTCTAAAAGGGCTTTTCAGTTTCTATTTTAGCAGTAAAGGGAAGAGTCTACTATTGCGTTGAGTGCAAAGCCTGTTTTATAACTAAAAGTTACAGTCATCCAGGGGGAGTTTATTTCATATTACTGAGGCGGCATCCAGCCCCACACCACCTTTGATCAAGAGGCCTCTCTCAGCGGCACACAAGCTTCTGAGCTACCCCCTATCCATTCTGATCCCCTGCTCCAAAACAGCCTAAGGATTAGCTTTTTGGATCTACTTCTCAAATAAAAGATTTTTAAAAGTAGTGAAAAAGGGATTAAATAGGCTGAAAATTCAAATTAATAGGTGAGTAAAACACAGCTTTCCCAAAGCCGTGTGGTAGGCAGTCTTATAAGGTGCTGGTACGTGATCTAGAGTTTTTATTTGGTTATTAGCTATGCATCTATCACTACAAAATTTACCAAGTGATATTATTTGTGTTCTTTTCACTACAATTTTAATAAAAAGCTTACTTTTTTAATTCTTACAACCCAAACAATCTACTCAATGACTTCAAGTGCAGAGAGAGGACAAGACAGAAGAAAAAAGGCAATCTTAACCTAACACTGAAACGTGAGGGAGAAGCTAAACAGGAACCACAAGCCCCCTGGAATCATGCTCTCCAGGCTTTGATGAGAGACAAAAGCCCATGTCCATTCTCTTGTCTCAAGTGACATCACATGAGATAGATACATCATGCGACATGATTCTTGTCATATACAGTAGCGTATATGACACTAGGAAGGTTGATTAATTCCAAAGAGGTCATATAGACCCCGCGTGATGGTTACTCTTCACTCTCTACTTGGATTAAGACTCAGCTAGGAAGCTGGGCGATTCTACAGAGCTAGTTCCAGGACAGGCTCGAAAGCCACAGAGAAACCCTGTCTCAAAAAAAAAAGAAGACTCAGCTAGGAGACACACTTTTGGGGGCATGTGTGGGGTTATAGGCAGAGAGGGTTAGTGGGGGAAAGGCCAACCCTGACAGCAGAACAGCATCCCTGGCTGGATTTCCAGATTAAATGAAAACGGGAAAGGGGGAAAGCAATCCGAGCACTACTTTCACCTTTCCGACTGTCCGTAGAAGGTGATGCCACCGCCTTCCCAGCCACGATGGGCTGTCTCCCCTCTTAAACTCTCAAGCAAAATAAAGCCTCCTTGTCTCAAGTTGCTCTTGTTGGGTATTTGTTACAGCAAAGAGAAAAATGACTGATATCCCGTCAAAGGAGATGGGTAACTGCCACAACCTTCCACTGCTCCAACAGCACAGCACTAAGCTACAAGTGCTGCAATAGGCAGATCCCAAACTGCTCCATTTCAGACTAGAAATTGTGACTATGATGCGATCCCCTCCCTGTGTTTCATAGTGAGAAGGGCTGGAAAAACAAAAAGTTCATCTTGTTGGGCCTGCTCTAGACCTTTTAGGAAATGACCTTCCCCATCCTAAGACAGAAGTCAGAAATACTCAGTACAAGCAGGACCTGGCCCTGCAATGCTAGGGTGAAGATGGAGGAACTACATGTGGCCTCAAGAAACAGGGTGGTCCCTGTTAAGAGCCAGAAAATAAATGGCAACCTCAGCCTTACAACCACTAAGAATGGAACATAATCAGTAATAGGAATGAGCATGGAAATGGGTTTCTCCCCGAACTTGCAAGTCTTTTACAATCTACCTCAACACTGACCAATAACACTAACCACATAACAGATTCTTTCCATCTTTTACAGAAAACTATAGAAACTTAAGAAGTGTCAGTAGAAATGGTGATAAAAATAAAGAGAATTATTATATAGTATACTTGTGCATACATTCAACAAACATTCATAAGGACTGCTACATTCCGAGACTATGGCAATGAACACCATGATCCTGTCTCCTAAAGTTCACAACCTGTGTTGAGGAAGGTACAAAAACAGGGAAAAGCCCAGCAGTGTGGGAGCCAGACAACTCTTGTTATAGACAGCATAGAAACAAGCAAAGGCTGCCAGGAGGCCATGGTGTCTGAACAGTAACTAAGCAGTCAAGGTGGAATTTGCCTTGGCTGGACATGGAATGAGGGGAGAGTGTGATGAAGTGGCAGCATTTGGAGTTAAATGACCTTCAAAGAAATGTTAAAGACAACATGGCTGGTAAGGAGACAGCAAGGAGTGAAGGAGGGGAACTACTGGAAAGCTAGCGTTCTGGGAGAACCCAGGGAAACTGGGAGGACCATGCAAAGTGGGAAAACAGCTCAGCATATGAAGATCCTGGAGCACTACAGTAGGAGTCATCATAGACAAGATGGTGGAGAGGCAGTACTAAGGTACAGTGCAATGATCAGACTCAAGCCTGGGACAAAAAGATGCCATGCCTGTGTAAGGAATGACAGCTGACAAAGAAGAGATGACATGGGGGGAAAGGTTAGAGATGAAACCTGGGAAATACTTAGACTTAAGACTTTAAAGGGAAGAGGAGAAATACGTGTAAAACAAAACATGAAGTCACCTAAACTCAGATGTTAGTGATCGAGCTTTCAGGAAAGAGCAGGCTCTAAGAAAGACAACCTCTGATCTCAAGAAGCATAGTGCATACAGGAGGATTTGTGAATCTTTACAATGCAAGAGAGACGTTCCTGAGTACTAGGACACAGTTCTGGGAAGCATTAGAACACAGTAAATACTGTACCCAGATGAACCAGGGACCTGTAAAAGAGAATGTACCTGTGTTAATACTCCAGCAGGGGAAGTGTGTAAATAAAGGCAAAAGGAAAACAGAATAAAAGGAAGTAGTAGCCAGGAACAGTTACTGGAGTTCACATTATGTAAGTCACTCTTTGTAACTACTGCCACTGTAGAGAGAAGTAGGGTGTGAGAAAGAGGTAACAGCAAGCCACAGAAGGCTGTGGCAGGAGAAGGCCACTGTTCCCTAGGACCTGGGTTCAGATCTCAAGAAATCACAGGAAGCTAGAAGCAGTAGCATCCTACAGCAAGATGGGAGGGAGAGACAAAAGAATCCCTGGAAGCTCACACACCACCTCATCTGATTTATGCAGCTGCAAACAAAAGAAACCCTGTCTCAAACAAGATGGAAGGCAAGGACTGGTGCCCAAGGTTGTCCTCTGAGCTCCATACTCATACTGTGGCAAGTACATGGACTCACACATATGAACATGAGCATACAAACACAAGCACATACATCATAATCTGAAAAGATTGTGTTTTAATATGTATTTATTTCTATTTTCTGTGTATGGGTGTTTGCTTGCATGTATGTCTGTACACAACATGTACCACTGCCCTCATTAAGCTGAAGAGGGCATTAGATTCCCTAGAGCTGGAGTTAAAGATGATTGTGAAACACCATATGGGTTCTGGGAACTGAACCCAGGTCCTCTGCAAGAGCAACAAACACTCATAATTGCTGAGCCATCTCTCCAGCTCCCAGAAAATATTTTTTAAACTTAAAAATGGAATTATGACCCCAAATTCCAATCCCAGGAGTCTAACAAAAAGAAGAAACAAATATTCCAGCAAATATATCAGCATGCACATTAACATTATTCATAATGACCAAAGGGCAGAGACAATGCCAAAGCTCGTCAACAGATCAATAACAGGTGCAGGACATCTACACAATGCAATGCTGAGCCATAAACAGAAATGAAGTACTGACATGCACAATATGGACAAACCTCTGAAACAGGATGCCCACTGAAAAGAGCTAACAAAAAAAGGCCTGACATCAAATTGCTTCATTTACATGAACTATTCAAAATAGGGAACTCCACACAAACAATGCCAATTGGTGGTCGCTAAGAGCTGGAGAAAGTAGAATAAGGAAAGACTGTTTAGTGGGCATAAGGGCTTGGGAACTGAATAAAAGCAGTTACTGTGTAATACTCAGAGAATATCTAATGCTACCAAAGTGTTCGATTTTATAGTATATGAGTCAAACTTCAATATGTCTGTGTGTGTGTGTGTGTGTGTGTGTGTATGTGTGTGTGTGTGTGTGTAGATGCATAAGCATGTGAAAGACAGAGGACCACATTGGGTGTGTTTCTCAATCGCTCTCCAGTTTATTTTTGAGGGAAGGTTTCCCACTGAACCTATTTTGGCTAGACTGGAGAGCCAGCAAGCTCTAGTGATCCACCTGCTTCTCCAACATTGGGGTTACATATATGTGCTGCCTTGCTCAGATTTTATGTGGGTCCTAGAAAATGGAACCAGAGTCCTCAAACTCATGCAGGAATCACTTCATAAACTGAGCCATCCCCCAGCCCCTGAATCTCTGGTTTAAGTTTCTTTTTTTTTTTTTTCTCTTGTTGCAACATGAAAAATGTTTCCTTGCAAAGTAACTTCAGATACTGTGAGATGTAACTGGAACTGTTCGGGAAAGGGGAAAGGCAGCTTCATATAAATCATTATACTGACCTAGTATCAGCTACACAGTTCTGAATCACATGCCTTGGGTTCAGTCTCCAGAGCAGTGTCACAGCTCCACTCTGAGCAGCCACCAAGGATGTATCATCAGAGCCGCACTCTTAAGAAATTCGGTACATTCTGAAGAAATCAACTCAAATTAAATGACCCAGAAAAATCAAAGAGGACTTTGTAAATCATTTTCACTTTGATTGTGAGGCTTCCACACATTCACAATGTACCACAGTATCTATCATCTGCGTCAAGAATTTGGGAGGGCTTTTATAGCTTTTGTTTTCTTTTCTTTTTAAGACTTTCAGTTTCAAAAAGATATTTTCTTTCATGCATGGTTAAAACTTAATTTTCATGCCAAGAGCCTTTAGTTGATGAGCCCTGAAACTGTCTTAAGATTTGAGGACTACAGTATATCCCCACATTGGCACAAAGTCAGAGTTCGGAAGATGGAATACAGACATTTCAATAGTTCCATTAACTGTGTTGGTCAGAGTCTACAGGTGATGTTCAAGTTTAGCAAGATTTAAGACTGCTTGCTCTCAGCTGACTTTTCTGAAAGCCACACTCTATCTGACAGTATACTAATACCTTTAATTCTTAAGAACCAAAGTCAGTATTTTTTTAATTGTGGGTAAGCTTAACTCTATAGTTAAATTTGTTCTTGTTATATAAGTAGCAAAAGATACATGACAAATCTTATTCCCTTTTTTAACAAGATGAGTAGTGAGCAAATTCTATACTTCAAATAGGACTTAGTCTAGGATAACCACAATTAATACTTAAACAGAGCAGATGCTTAGAATATATAAGATCCCAGACTCTAACCTAGAAAGACCATGATCTCGCATCACGGCTGGATTTGGTTTGATTTCTAATGACTTATTTGTGAAGAACAAAGGCTAGTGAAAATGCCTCCTCTATCTTTAGGGTTTCTGCGGATGAACCAAGGGAAAAATCAATATTTAATAAGGTAGTTTTTGAAAGAATGAACTTTGACTCAAAAATGCATAAATTGGAATACTAAGCAGTAATTTACAGTAACATGACCTCTTCTTCTATATAATATAAAAACACACTTTCATTTTGCTTATAGCAATACTCTCCACAGACTTCAAGGTATGTACAAACTGAGAACTCAAGAAGGGACAGGGTGAAATCACAATATAGTGGTGGCACCCTTCTTTTAATCCCTGCATTCAGAGACATAGCAAGCTCCAGGCTAGCTACAGCTACATAGTGAGACCCTGTCTCAAAATTCATGCACGCGCGCGCATACACACACACACAGTGTAAGTAAGAATTAAAGGAAGCTGTAGCCATAAAGAAGAAAGGGATCTGAAAACTGGAATTGAATCTACAGATGGCTGACACTTGTACCCAAGTGTGAGGGAGGAAAGACAGGGATACATGCACAAGGCAGCCCTGGGACTCACTCATCAAAACAGAAAGGGGGAGGAAGCTAACCAGGATAGGCTCTTTCAAAGGACTGAAAACTGACTGCCACACTTTACCATCAACACCAGTTCTTGGCAATCCTGTTAGTCAGGTAAATTCACTTTCTCTCAAAAAGCATTAGAATATAGTCTAGTTCTCAAGTACTCAAATTTTCAGAAAAAAAAAAAAGACAAAAAAGGCCAATGGATGAGGAAAGCAAATCCTTAATATTGAAGAAGAAGCAGTTACAACAGCCATGAGATCCTCAAACAAAATATTCCAGAAATGTTTCAAACACTACATTCTACTTCCTTCAGTGACTGCGGCTTCAGAAAAGGAATCTGAGTGGGCAATAAGCAGAGCAGGAACATGCAGGTGGGCCACTGCTAGATAACCTTGAGAGAGGGAGAAGGATCCATCCTCATCAGAG
The DNA here is from genome assembly GCF_000317375.1 of Microtus ochrogaster. Classification (NCBI taxonomy): domain Eukaryota; kingdom Metazoa; phylum Chordata; class Mammalia; order Rodentia; family Cricetidae; genus Microtus; species Microtus ochrogaster. The sequence goes on along the minus strand of NW_004949125.1, from coordinate 1,020,131 downwards.
CAGCATTCAACAACAAACAAACAGGGAAAACAGACCATCAAACAGTATGTTCACGCATCCAACAGGATGTGAGCCCACCAGACAAGAAGCCAGAGGGCTTTCACTCACCAGGACTACTGCTGTGCTGTGCACACCAGTTCGGCCATGCCACAGCAGCAGAGAGTATGGAGGGGTCACACTGACACCCTCCCAGGCATTCTACCTCTCACAATCTCAACACGGTTCTGGGTGTACCCCCAGGCATTCTACCTCTCACAATCTCAACACAGTTCTGGGTGTACCAGTCCTGACCCCAATAAACATGACAGCCTTGCAAGCCCCCATCAAGTGGCCCGGAGAAAGGGCAGGCACATCTTACAGCTAGACACTTGCACAGGAACATCGGAGCAGCCCTCTCATTTACACATCACACTCTCGTATTTCACACACACACACACACACACACACACACACACACACACACTCCACCCAGAACACCATCCCACTGCAAGAGTCCTCTTACTTACATTACTTTAACAATGGGGTTGTCCTGTTCCCCATTCCCTCCCACAGACCCTCTCCCTCCCAGCTGTCCCCCAGGAAATGGACTTCTTAGGCCTCAGACAGGCCCACAGTGGTAAGGAACGTCTGTGACATCTCAGGCTGCATTCATCACTCTCTGCCAGCTGTCTGCTCCTGACTTCAGTTCTGTCCCTGCTGAAATCACAATCACAAGAAGGATCATCCTGTCTGGTGACTTAAATTAAATTTGGCTGCAATATTAACTGACTCTGGAGGACCAGCTACAGAAACATTCCTGCTCTGCTGAGTTTCCATACTAAGCCACAAACAATGCCTTGATTAATAAGACAGCAAGGGAGATACGATAGGTCAGTGAGGCCATCAACAAGAGGAGAAAATGTGTAGCACGTGTTGGGAGAGGGGAGAATATTAGCACAAACAATGGAGCAGGCAAGGTATATAAGAGGGTGACAAAACAGGTGACAGGCAACGCACACGCCTGCTGTGCACTTCATTTCAGTTGAGGAAGGAGAAACACATTAGGGACTCATTTGATCTGATAAATGGATGAGCACAATAATCACTGTGATTTATTAAGCAGGACACCACACTAAGTGCTTTACATGCATTATCTCTTCTAATCCTTACAAAAACCTCGGGAGAGATTAACTTTGTTTTTATAAATGACCTTCTAAAAGCAAGTTACAGTGCTCACCCAAGGTCACACAGATCATAAATGGCAGGAGCAATGATAGGTCACAATGACAAGACACATCATCAGACGGCTTAGAACTACTGATAGTATGTATGCGTGTATATGCGGAGATCAGAGGTCAGCTTCAGGGTCATTCCTCAAGACATTTTTGTTTGGTTGGTTTGTGTTGTTGGGCTTGGGGGGTTGGTGTTGTTGTTTGTTTTGGTTTTGTTTTTCTTTTGAGACAGGGTTTCTCTGTGTGTAGCTCTGACCAGGCTGGCCTGGAATCCATAGAGATCTGCCTGTCTCTAAATATGGAGTGCTGGAATTAAAGAGGTGCTACCACTACCCAGCTGTTGTTGCTTTTGTTTTAAGGAAGGCAGGATCTCTTCACTGAAACTCAACAATTCAGCTAGACTTGCTAGCCTGCAAAGCCCAGGACCCATCTATCTCTACCTCCCCACCACTGGAATGCCAAGCTTATACCAGCTTTAAGAAAAAAAAAAAACACAAAAATCAAAAAAACAAAGAAAACACAGTTTCTAAGCACTGTTCTCAGGTTATTTGCACAGTAAACACTACTGAGCTACTGTCCCAGAACCCCAAAACTACTTTCCATATGTGTAGGTTTCCACAAGATACATTCATACATGCTGATGTGAAATGATCTCTCAGACGCTGTGAGTGAAAAAAGACAAGGGCTCTGGGGTCAACCTTCAGAGTTAATAGTATGCTAAGTCCTATATGGTGTGTATGTTTGGTGGGGTAACATCATCATTACCTCAAGCAGAGGGAACCATGGGACTGGGGAGCAGAAAAGCAGAGCTTCTTGTGGCCACACATTCGTATAGTAAGAACAGGCTAACCTACTTGCTATTTTTCATAATTAGTATTCCATCATAAAACAATGTAAGTACAAATAAAATCCCAAGTTTTTGTGCCAACAAGATGGCTCAAGACATGTCAGCCTAACAGCCTGAGTTCAATTCCCAGAACCCATATAAAGGTAGAAGAGACTCAGCTCCATCAAGCTGTTCTCTGACCTCTACACAAGCACTGTGCCATGTGTGCAACCACTCACACACCTACATGCACATTCTTTTTAAAAACTTTCAAGTTCTGTGATGGAAAGATAACTCCATCTCCTTATATCCCAAGATAAGTAAGATGGAAGGTGAATTGAGGCTATAGCTCAGTGGAAGAGCACTTGCCTAGCATGCGAGAGGCCCCAGGCTCAATCTACTTTTTAAAATATTGATTATTTATTTATATCTGTATATGACTGTACATGTGTACATGCACATGCATGCAGACACCTGTGGGAGTCAGATGAGAAAGTCAGATTGCATGGAATTGGAGTTACCGGCAATCTGAGTCACCTAGCCTGGGTGAGTGCTGGGAACAGAGCTCTGGTCATCTAAAAGATAAACAAGCATTCTTATCTGCTGAGTTGCCTCTTCAGCCCTAAGGATTGCCTTTCTTAATGAAGCATCCTTCTCAGCTGCTACACCTGTAAGGGTGCCTATTAACACTGCTCATATGTTGAACATAAAATAAATGTGTTGCCATAGGTGGAGAAAAACACAGTTTTTGCAAACAAAGGAGAAACTGTAGAAAATTTGCTAGAGATGGGAAAAGAGAAAACATCCCATCAATTTAGAATATACCTAGATAATAAACGTATAAAGCAAAAGGGCATTTTGGCTCATGGTTTCAGAAAATAAAGTTAAGAATGCAGAGTGGGACACAAATGTCCTCCTCTGTCCTTGGCCCACATACATAGTCACATGTACATACACCACACACACACACATATACATACATACATACATACATACATACATACATACATACATACATACAGAGTTTTGTTACTTTATAAGGAAGGAAGCGACAAGGAGTGGAGAGGGAAGGGACCAAGGGAAAGAAAAAGAAAGGGGAATATTCCTGGTCCCGAGTTAGTCTGGAAAGGAGAAAGACAACAGCAAAAATCAAAACACATGATGACTAATTTTGTTTGCAAGAATTAAATGCATAAAATCACCATTAAGAATCAACAGGGCCAGGAAGATGCACCAGGCAAACACAGGCACAGTAGGCTACCACCCTAAGTTCAGTGCCCCAGAATCCACACGGTAGAAGGAGAGAACTGACTTCCACAAGTTCTCCTCTGACTTCACATGCACCCAGCACACCCTCAAACACACGTAAAATATATAAATAAGTGTAAAACATATGTGTGGGGGCTCCTTTGCTTGCCTGAAAAGCTTTATTACAATTTCACATTCATAACATTATTCCAAGTTGTTGCTATGGCTCAGGAGGCACCTCCCTCTGTAAAGGGTTTGAACATCATTTGCTCAAAAAAGGAGCAAGTCTGGCACATTTAAGCAAAAAGAGGGAAACACTGGAAAACAAATAGACAAGGGGAGAAAAAAAAGCACCAGGCTTCAGGGATCTGCATGGTTCTATAAGAACAAGTTAAGAAATGCCAGGACAAAGAAATGGCTGGGGTATCTTCACTCTTACCAGCACAGTTCTCAAAAATAAATAGATAGATGATAGATAGATAGATAGATAGATAGATAGATAGATAGATAGATAGATAGATAGATCCCAAGGCCATCAAATTGTCACCTGTACAGCACTCACACCTGAAGCTCTAATTTACATTTGTTATACTTCAATTTTTGAGTACTATACGTACACATATTCCGATTTAAGTTCACTCCTTTTTCATGCACAATAATATTTCAAATTTTTGTGCATATTCCTGTAAAAACTTGAATGTACTGAATGGGTTCAATATCAGTGTTGTTATTGGGAGAATTTGACACTAGAATCAAAAAGATTACACAGGCCTAACCAGAAATCAATGGTACAAATGTGTTTATCAATCCATCTTTCAAAGGAATTTTTTGTTGTTGTTGTTCTGCCAAAGAGCCCGTCAAGACAGTGTGAGCCTTTTTCAAGTAGAAGAACAAAATAAAGCCAAAAACGATTAGTTAAGGGCTCTCAAATAGTGGAATTTTTTTTAAATACCAAAATCCCAGTTTCCCATTCATCCACTCTCAGTGAGTAAAGCACATTCTTCCCAAAACCCACAGATTCACATTATGGTAAATATTTCTAATTGCTTTTGCAATTTAAAAGTTTTAAATGATTCTGTTTAAAACACAAAATATTAGAAATGCAGAGACAAACAGCATAAGCAAGCTGGTCCATTCGTTCAATCATAGTACATCATTTTATAAATTAGTAACTTCTCAGCCACTTTCCACTAATATTACATTCTCATTACTTTTCTAACCTTTATATTTTCTATTATATGTAATATTTTTATTTGAAAAGTGATCTAAGTTTAATACAGAAAATTAGAAAACAGAGAACAGTAGTAGGACATAAGACACCTGACTCTACTTTTCCAAGAGATGGAAGAGAGAAACCTGTGTTCGGAGGAGGCTCAGGTCAATCCCAGGGGCCAGCACAACACAAAACTTAGAGCAGCTGACTTTTCATCAGATAGTATCATACATACTGATGAACATAAGACAGTCTGTCTCAAACAAGGTAGAAGGTAAGGACCAACACTGAGGTTGCCCTCTGACCTCTATACCATCCCTGGGTCTAGCTAGCAAGGCAGCCTAGCCTACTAGGCAAGTTCAGGGGCAAATGGGAGATCCTGCCTCAAAAAAGGGGGGGGGGGAATTCAAGGTTTCAAGGTGCCTCATGGTTTGTCTCTGCCCTCCTCCACAGGTAGACACATATGCACAAGTATGCATCCACATCCCCATATATGTTACAGGTATATGCATACAGAAAGAGAGAGATACAAGATACAGAAAAGGGACAATGTCCAAAGCATTAAGAATATTAAATAAAGCATGTGGAAGAATTGTCTATATTCTGTCAATTATGTTTTCAATAAACACTTATTGGCCAGTAGCAAGGCAGGAAGTATAGGTGGGACAACCAGACAGGAAGTAGAGGCGGGGCAATGAGAACAGGAGGAAGCTCTTCCTAAAGTCCTGCCCAGACACACAAGAAGGAAGATGTGACCTGCCCCACCAAAAAAGGTACCAAGCCATGTGGCTAACATAGGTAAGATTAATGGATTAATATAAGTTACAGGAGTTAATAAGAAGCCTGAGCTAATGGACAAATCACTTTATAACTTATGTAGACCTTCTGTGTGATTCTTTGGGACCTAACGACTGTGGGAACTGGACAGGACAGAAACCCCAACAAGCAGACCCACGTGTTATAAAAGCATATTAATACATTGCATGTTATATTGCATAAAGTATTCCATAATTTCCTTTCTCAAGTGTTTTGGACTGTCTTCTCACCTATTAGAACCATTTCTATATGTTCTGTCCTTTTAGATACCAACACAAAATAGTAGTCTTCTTAAGTGTTTTAAGAGTCACTGTGATCCCCAGCTAAATCCTTGGGGAGCTGAGGAAAGGGAGCCTGAAATAGCCCTATCCTATAGCCATACTGACGAATACCTTGCATATCACCATAGAACCTTCATCTGGCGATGGATGAAGCTAGAGACAGAGACCCACACTGGAGCACTGGACTGAGCTCCTAAGGTCCAAATGAGCAGAAGGAGGGAGAACATGAGCAAGGAAGTCAGGACCGCAAGGGGTGCACCCACCCACTGAGACGGTGGGGCTGATCTAATGGGAACTCACCAAAGCAAGCTGGGCTGGGACTGATGGAGCATATGATCAAACCGGACTCTCTGAACGTGTCGGACAAGGAGGGCTGACTGAGAAGCCAAGGACAATGACACTGGGTTTCGATCCTACTGCATGTACTGGCTTTGTGGGAGCCTAGTCTGTTTGGATGCTCACCTTCCTAGACCTGGATGGAGGGGGGAGGACCTTGGACTTCCCACAGGGCAGGGAACCCTGACTACTCTTTGGACTGGAGAGGGGGGAGGAGGGGAGGGGGAAGGAAATGGGAGGAGGTGGAAATTTTTAAGTAAAAATAAGAAGAAAAAAAAAGAGTCACTGTGAAAGAAGCCAGGAAAATGTAAACCTCATTATCCTGGTCAGGGTGACCTGCTGTGAACACAGCAGGAACAGAGGATTCTAGCCAAACCAGTTTCTTCCCATCAGGAGGGAAAGAAGTCAGGGTAGACTAGCACTCTCCAAATAACCTCTCTAACTGGTATGTGACATAATCCAGAGACCATGTGAAATTTTGCTTTAAAGGGATGAAGGGTTGCCAGTAGTATCTCATGTGTGATTCACCTGTAAACCCAAGAAATAGCAACATACAATGAAAAATAGTTAAAGTTAAAAAATAAACTCAAGAGACTGAAGAGATGAGAAGGTTCAATAGATAAAGCATGTACTGTAAGTGTGAAGACTGGAGTTTGGGTTCCCATCAACAACATAAAAGCCAAGTCTACCTACAATCCCAGCACTCGGGACAGAGACAGATCCTGGGGGCACACTGGCTGCTGTACTAGCTCCTGCATTCAGCAGGAGACCCTGGATGGTAAATGGGGATAGCAATCAAGAAAGACCATCAACATCAACCTTTGGTCCCCAGACACACATATACATGTGAACATGCATACATACACATATGCACACACATACACATGCAAACCAGCATTAAAAAGAAATATAAACTCAAGCTTTGAGGCTAAATTATAACTTGAAAATTACTATAAAGGAGCTAAGCATAGTGGCACAAGCCTGAGGAAGGAAAATCTAGAGTTCAAGGCCAGCTTGAATTAATAGTGAGACCCTATCTCAAAAATTATCTAGGACTTGCTATAAACTATTTATGCATTGTCTCACAATCTTGATTCAGAGTCAGAGCTGCAGACCATCCATGGTGTCCAACATGTTATACTAGATTTCAACAAAGCTCAAAGTTAGGAGTTGGTGAGAAATCCGTAGAGGATGCTGTGAAGGACAACCCTCTTTTTCTAGCTGGTCCATCACATTCCTACTTCCAAGTGATACTCTGAATACTAAGGTTCCGCTAGTTGCCCTGTGAAAGCCTTGACCTCCCTGATTCCATGCATCATACAAGCCTTCCAGTGTACCACATACATGCCCACTAAACCATCTGCACCATGACAGAAAAAAAAAAACTTCATCTCATATTATCTTTCTCATAGTGCAGTTAACATCTGAATTAACTTCTACTCACAGTTATTAAATTGCAGTTTAATTTAAGCAAATTATGTATAGTTGCCAGCTCTGGTGGCACATACCTGCAAATCTAGCTACTGGAGACTGAGGCAAGAGAAACCTGCCTGTGCTACAGAGCAAGTTCAAGTCAGTCTGGGAAACTTAGACCATACCTAAAAATTAAAAGTAAAGACCTGGAAATATAGCTTTTTAAAGAAAGAAAGAAAGAGAGAGAGAGAGAGAGAGAGAGAGAGAGAGAGAAACTGACTACATAAACTGAACTGGGGCATTTCTATTTCTACTGTGATGAGCTCAAGAGTTGTGAGCATCTGCTCAAAACATTAAGGGTCAGCTGTATCAGTTGCTGTATATAATGTAGTTTGAAAGGATACAGTATAAAATGAGAAAAATTTAGTTAATTACCATATGCATTTTTCATACTTTTACCTGGTGAAAATATAATCTGCTATCGAATTTTAAAAGATAAAGTGTATTGTTGCTTGCCAGAATCACCACATATAACAGTGTTGCAAGCTATAGTTACTGCATTGCAACACAGTTGCTAGCTGTGTGTCTCTTTAATGCATTACTCCTTCCAGCTAAAATTGTATATCCTTTAACCAACAGCTCTATGACTCTACCTGCCCATCCAGTTCCACTACCCCTCACACTCAGTCATTTTACACTTTAGGAGTAGAAATGCTAATACAGTCATCCTTCAGTATCCAAGGTGATCGGTACTAGAATTACCCCCACTCATCACCAGATATCAAAATCTACAGATACTCCAGGCCCTTAGAGAAAATAATGTACTGCATACAGCTATGTGCTTCTTTTAAAAGACTTAAAAGTCATATTTCTTATGAGACCTAATACAGTATAAATACAATGTAACAAGGTCTTAATATTAAATTGTTTAAGAAATAAGTGGGAAAATATGTGTGAATGTTTGGTAAATCCACAACTTTCCACCTGTGGTTGTGGTTCGTAGACTCCATGGATTTGGATTTGGCTGCCCATTAACAGTGGCACTCATTAACATTGATACTCATTAACTAAGGTACTCACTCTTGTAAACCACAAGGTGACCGAGTTAACTTAAGGTTGGTGTGGATACATAGTTTCTTATCATTTAGCTACTTGGAGCTCATGCTCCTGATTTCAAGTTCTTTCTTAACGAAATACAACTTTTAGTAGTTCCTCTAAATACTCTATGAATTATCTACTTTGCCTTTGTTTCACTCTTACACTTGAATTTTTTTATGGATACATATCCCTAGGTCAGTTGTTTTTCTCCCTCAATACTTTGAAGATATTCCATCAAGTTCTATGATAAATACCTGCCATTTTTAGCATCTGCTTACCTGAAATTGGTTGTTTTCTTTTCTAGTATTTCATCTACAGTATATCTATCTATGAAATTGTTTTTATCTTTCTTGGGAGCCACCATGTGGTTGCCGGGAATTGAACTCAGGACCTTTGGAAGAGCAGGCACTTCTGGAATCTAAGAACTCATGAAAATTTTTTAGGAGCCTGGTAAGATGGCTCAGCAAGAAAAGGCACTTATTGTGCAAGCCTGATGTTCTGGGTTCAATCCCAGAACCCAAATAATGGTAGAAAGACAGAAAAGTTGTCCTCTTGTCTACACAAGTGCTATGGTCTGTATACACCCACCCACATACATCATATATAATAGCAATAATAATTTTTAAAATCCTGCCCATTGTATCTTCCAGTAGTATCTCCTATTCTCTTTCTGAAAACTCATGGGAGGCGATATTGGATGTTCTCATTCTAAAGTTCATGAATCTTTACCACTCATTTTCTGTCTCTCTATCCCTCAGTACTGTATTCCAACCAATTTCCTCAAATCTCCTTTAAAAAATCAATAGTTTTCTCTTCAATTATATCTACTTGGCTGTATAACCTATCCATTGAGGTTACTTTTTAAAATTTAATGACCATAATTTTCATTTATAGAAGTCCTACTTGGTTCTTTCCCAAATCTGTTCTTCACTTTCTAATCTGTTCTTTCACTGTGGTCTGTTTTAATCTCTAGTAAATTCAAATTAAATAATCTCTTTCAGGGGCCCTACCATCTCTACCTCCTGACATGCCCTCTTCTATTTGTAACATCTGCCAGCTCTCCTTCACAGTGACCCCTTTCCGCGTGAGTCTGGGACATGCCTGTACTGCAAGCTCATCTTTAGCATGAGCTTTCTTCTGCAAGAGTCATGGCTTTTCATTTGCTCTACAAGACTGTTTCTCGCTTTGGAGCACTCAATTATTTTCCATAGTTCTGAACCATACTTTGTGTTAATTTCTTGTTATACAAATTGCACTGTAAAAAAACCGCTAAATTTGACACATGCACATCCCAACTGTGAGTTTCAGGTTTTGAGATGTCTTTTCCTCCTAATTGTCACAACCCCCAGAAAACAGCAAGTTTCTGTGTACTTTCCCAAACCAAAAGGTAGGTTTTTTTCAGTCTCTTAATAGATATCATAACCCTTTAAGATTTAATGCCAAGGGCCTCAACTCCATTTTCCAGCATTATACAAATGTCAGGCCAAGTCTTTTGCTCTCTTACAAAATACCCATCACTTCCACTACCGCCCTTGGGTGCTGTCCCAGGTTTGAGGTTACAGACAAGTTCCCAGTACAGCGTTAGTACAAGCCAAGATTGTGTTTGATTGTTTTTGTTATATTTTGCCCACAACGTCTCTGTATTTACAGCAGGGTAGAGATTTAAGCTCCCTATGCCAGCTTTGGTAGTAATGTCTCTGCAAGCATTGGTATGTAAAAAATATAAAACTGGAGTAACATTACAAAATTGTGATAATACTTCTCATTTAGCCATGACAACAACCCGCATTTTATTCCCAGAATAAATATTTTTAACTTTCTTTATATTTAGTCTTTGCATCTTTCACATCATGCCTACCCACCCATATGCCCCCACCCAAAATAAAACAAAATAAAATTTAAGAGAAAGGAAAAGAAAAGAGAAAAAATGGAAAAATCTCATCATGGAAACTGTGGAGTGACACAGTGAGTCATAAGTCGACCCCTTTATCCATACATCTTTACATGCAATAGTTCATTGTAAAGACTCACTGGTCTAGTTCAAGGCCCCTAGTCTCTTCTGTACCATCGATACTGGGTCCTCACTGGGACTCTTCCTGGACATCCTGTTGTAGCCCTGTGCCATAGAGATCCAGCAGTCCTGAGTCCACAGTACCAACACACACACACACACACACACACACACACACACACACACACACACACACACATCGGTGCTCCAGAAGATCACAGATGGGGTGATCAGCCTTACAGCTCTCTCCTGTCTTTGCCACCAAAGTGAGCTCTCCCCCATTGCCCAGGCTAATTCACTCCTTTCAGCAATGAGCAAGGGTCAGGGCCAGTTCTCAGGCTTTCACATCCTCAGGGTCAGTTCTCTCTTACCTACATCTTCAGGGCCAGCCCTACTGTGCTGCCCAGGTGAGCTATAGCAGACGCTTTCCTGAGTGCTGCAGCTGATGAGGGGCACAGTGAACATATTTCAAACTTAGAAAAAATATGTATTCCCAAGGTGTTTTAGGGTCATCTCCTCTCTGCATTCCAAACACCCTACAGTTTTTCTTGAGGATATTCCACAGTAAGAGAACAAACTCTCAACTCCACTTGGTCCTGGCATATTCATTCTGTGATCAACTTTGTGCTGTTAGAACCCAACAATACTATCCTAAAAAAGATCCCCAGTCCACATCAAATCAACAAAGCCAGGAACCATTTCTTGGTGTCCTTATCAGTCACATCTCTACCATAACACCATTCAGGATGTTCTATGATAGTACCTCTACCATGCCAACAGTTTATTATTTCTATATTATCACATCAGTTCCCATCACCACACTCTTTCTCCTTGCAATTTATCTAGTAAACCACAGCAAAGCTACTATTAGTATAATGGCTCTTTAGTCATTCCAATTGTTCACAGTGCCACTCTGTACCGCAGAAACTCATTAATCCCCAATACTATAGAGCCAGGGAGTGAATAAAGTGTGATTCCTGTCTACTGAAGTGTAAACAGCAATAACAATGCCAACAAAGCAACACTTACTGACTGAATGCTATGTACTAAGTAAGACCTTAACACCTTCTATGTAACCATATCAACCGATCCTCACAACAGCTATATAAAAAGGGTAAAATTAACAATCCATCAAGGCAACAAAACAAGATTGAAAGATGATTAAGGGCTTAGAGATGGCTCAGTTGGCAAAGTATTTCCTGTGCAAACACGAGGGGCTAAGTTTGTACTCCCTGAACCTATACAAAAAGCTAAGTACGGTGGCATGCAGCTATGATGCTAGTTCTGGGGAAGTGGATCCCCCTCACCAGCTAATCAGCACAGTCGAATGGTAAACTCCAGTTGGTTCAGTGAGTGACCATTTCAAAAAATTAACATGGAAAGTGATTGAGGAAGACACTCAACATTGACTTCTGGCTTCCACAAGCATGTGTGCATACACAGGGACAAGTACACAAGTAAACACATTGTGCTGGCTAGTTTTATGTGAACTTGACACAAAATAGAGCCACCTGGGAGGAGGGAACTTCAAGTGAGAAAATGCTTCCATAAGATCAGACTGTAGGAAGCCTGTAGGGCATTTTCTTAGTTAGTGATTGATGTGGGAGGGCCCAGTCTTTTGTGGGTGGTGCCACCCCTAGGCTAATGTTCTTGGATGCTTTTGGTCATGGTGTTTTGTCACAGCAATATAAACTCCAACTAGTAAACATACACACACACACACACACACACACACACACACACACACAAGACTAAATAGCCCGCCCAAGTAGCTGAGTCAGCTTTTGTTTCTGCCAAGGCCATTCTCCTAAGCAATAAGCTAGTGTCTCCACGAATAGCTATACCCAAAGTTTAGGTCACTCCGCTAATTCTGAGCTCAGCTTCTGAACCTTCAGGGAACCTCACACTAATGTGTTCAAAACCTGGATCATGACCACGTTGCCCAAGGGTCCAAGCTCAGGGACAACCATGTTCACCAACTGATCTTCCTAAGAGGCCTGAATGTGACCTGTGACACTTCCTCATTCATACTCCAATGTACTACCCAACTCTACTTTGTGCCCCCTAAATCCTAAACTATACTCATATCTCTAGTACTTAGGCCAAATCTGCTATCCCCCCCCCACCTCTACAGTTGCCGTTTCTCAATTTTCTATGGGCATCATTCTAGTTTCTTCCATACAATCTTACTTTTGCAATATATGAGATGTTTTTTTCTCCCTTGAGATAATAATGAAAATACAAGCCTGACCCTGGCACAGTAGTACAGTAGTGCTTGTGGGTAATCCCAACTCAGGAGGTTGAAGCAGATGGAATGCAAGTCCTAGGTCAGCCTTGACTATATGGCAAGATCCTGTCACACACACATACCAAGACAAAACAAAAACAAAACAAAACAAAAAAACCCGATCATTTCACAAAACCTGGGCTCAGGACCAAAGCTTTCAGTCAATCCTTATTTGAGGATCTGAAACTAAAAACACAAAGACCGACAACAGCTAGATTTCAGCTGTGCAAAGAAAACCATTTTCAACCACTCAAGATGACAATGGCACAGAAGGAAAAAGACACATGAAAGAGGCTGTATCTGAGGGTTCGAGTGGGTGGGCAGATATAACTCCGCTACCGTGACTCAAACCCAGAGCCTCATGCATACCAGCATTATTCCTGGGCTCTCATTCCTGAAGGAAAGTTAAGTCTGGAACATGTCCAAGTCTGTCTTAGGTGGCATCCTGCTAGGCACATTATTACTCCCTTGGAAATATCCAATAAAATCTTTTTTATTTCTTTCTTTCTTTCTTTTTTTTTTTATTTCTGTCCTGAAGAAATTCAGGTTGAGTTTCTAGTTAGTACACAGGAGACTTGCCTAAGAAAAAGACTCTAAAAGAGTCTAAAAGAGATGACAACAGCGGGGGGGGGGAGGTAAGCCTGTGAGGCAAACACAAAACATATTCTACTTAAAGCAAAAGCACCATTATCCAGCAACTACATAAATATGTTCACCGTTTACAAGCTCATGACCTCCTTTCAAAGGTGTTACAGAAAATGCTTTGGGGTAAGAACCATGTTTGTTTGTTTGTTTGTTTAATGTTCTGCAAATTATTGCTGCTTATACTGAGAGCTATGGGAAAGCTGAAAAAGAATACAGAACAGAAGCAAGGACGACACAGGGACAGAAATGAACAAGCCACATCCCTGGAAGCTCATTTCTTTCTGGAATTGTTACTACATTTGCTTGTGTAAAATAAATAAAATCTTTTTCTTGTGGCATGGCACCTCTATTCAATTTCCTGATTGTGATCTTATATTGCCAGGTATTATCAATTCATGATGGTTTTAGCCCAAAAATGAATATATAAGTATACTGAGAGATGGTATGCAACAAAAATAAAAAAAAATAAAGCTGTGGAAATAACTGCATTCTATACAAACACCTTTTCTGTTGCCATCTGGTGGTTCGTGTATAAATTCGATGCTGCCATACACCTTACAGAAGAGCTTAGTCAGGAATAATCTCAATCTCTCCTGCATCACATGTACCACCTGGAGACAGTCAAGCTACAACTGCCCTTCAGTTTGAAAATAACTTTTTCCTCAAAAGAAAACCACCACACACACAAAGTAATTCTGGAAAAGGTCATTCTCACCTAAGTATGATCAGTTATACCTGTGTCATCCAAAATCCCTTCCTAACCCAAACCCGACAAGTGTTCCCAGGTTCAGTAGCTAAATTACCACCACCTATTATTATCAGAAGTAACTATGTGCTGAAGTTCCCCCAAATAGTCATATTCCTCCCAGAGCTCAAGCATTCTCTGGTTGCTACTATTGTTGCTTTTATTTTATAAAGGCCATTCATCTTTGTAAAACTGAGCTTCCAAATTTCTCACGGTAAAGAATCAGGTAGAGTACATAGAAAGTTCTAAAGGAGAGAAAAGACAACAAAACATTATACCTGAGAATAACATTGACTAATAATTAGTTCCAGAGTCTCCTGTAGCCTATCATCTAAAAGCCCACATTCTCCGGAAGCAGCCCTGTCCGTTTTAAAATAATAACTGTTTTGAACACAGCAAAATCTAACTGGTGCGATGGCTTAGCAGGTAAGCAAGTACTGTATAAGGCTGACAACTTAAGACTGATCCCTGGAAACCATAGTAGGAAGAGAGAAGCCATTCCTGAGAGTTATTTTATGGCCTCCCTCCACTGGCATGCTGAGCATAAACATGCCACCACACATGCAGGTGTGTGCTGATACACATGTGCATGCAAATATAGCTGATGTGGGATTTCTCTTTGTATGCTGTGAGTATGATTGGTTAATTAATAAAGAAAACTGACTTGGCCTGATAGGGCAGAAGAATAGAGGTAGTCAGGGAAAACTAAACTGAATGCTGGGGGTTAATTAATAAAGAAAATTGACTTGGCCTGATAGGGCAAAAGAATAGAGGTAGTCAGGGAAAACTAAACTGAATACTGGGAGAAAGAAGGGCGGAGTCAGAGAGTAGTCATGTAGTCCCGTCAGAGACAGATGCCAGTTGGAATTTTGCCGGTAAGCCACAGCCACATGGCAATACACAGATCACTAGAAATGGGTTAAATTAAGATGTAAGAGTTAGCCAATAAGAAGTTAGAGCTAGGGGGTTGGAGAGATGGCTCAGTGGTTAAGAGCAGTGTCTGCTCTTCCAGAGGTCCTGAGTTCAATTCCTGGCAACCACATGGTGGCTCACAACCATCTGTAATGAGGTCTGGTGCCCTCTTCTGGCCTGCAGACGTACACACAGACAGAATATTGTATGCATAATAAATAAATAAATATAAAAAAAAAAAGAAGTTAGAGCTAATGACCCAAGCAGTGTTTTAAATAATATAGTTTCTGTGTGGTTATTTTGGTTCTGGGTGGCCGGGATGAACAAGCAGCCTCCTCCTACATATATCTGTGCACATATACACAATAATAATAAAAATTAAAATAAATAAAAACATTAAAATAAAAAAACATTCATTAGGGGCTAGAGAGATGGCTCAGAAGTTAAGGATGCTTGCTGCTCTTCTAGGGGAACAGAATTCAGTTCCCAGCACCTATGTCAGAAGGCTCATAACCCTGTACCTCCAACTTCAAGGAACCCAATGTCCTCTTCTGGCCACCAAGGGCACCTCACACATATGGCATTCATACATACACATACATACATATATACATACACACACGCACACACACACACACACACACAAATAAAAACTAAATTTTTCAAAACACTAAAGAAACCATAGTCTGACAGTTCAATAAGCTAATTTCCGCAGATCAGTAAATTAATAAATTTACTTGACTGACAAGTCAGTTGTCAAGAACTTGAATTATTTAATTGATAGCTATTAACATCTCTAGACACTGTATATCAATAGAATGGCAGCTAATCCTGTTAAAAGTGAAAAATTATCCTAGAGCTAATTTTAAGTAATTTTTAAATTACTGATGGTCACTGTCCAGTAAATCTAAACATCCTCATGGCCATCATTATTCCATCTCTGTTTAAATTTCTAACTGCATTAATTGCCACCAGATTTAGATTCGTCATGCTCTTTCTTCTTCCAGCCATTTAGATAAATACATGTCTCCTATTTTAAGAATATTTATTCCTCCAAACTTCAGGCTTACACTGATAAATTACAGCACTAATTTGTTTTACAGAACCTAAAATTTTGAGCATGAACCATTTTCGGGCTGTAGTAAATCTATCACACATTAGACAGCAGCACCTAAGGAGAAATATTACATTGCACCAGTTGTCTTCAACACTATATATATATATACCCTGACAATGGCGAAGCGAAAGGAAGCAGTTCCTAGGAGCTAAGACATATGGAGTCACAGAACCCCAGACAGCAGGCACACTCAGAGACTCTGGAGACACGGAGAAAGGATATCAACACAGAAGAGGAGAGAATCAGAGCAGAACGACTCTGAACATCTACTCACTAGTCTAAGCTCCACCACCACCACCTTTCATAGTGGGAAAATACACTCAGGAGAGGCTAGCAGGCTTCCCCACACTGCAAGGTGGTTTCAAATGGAGATAAAAGCCAGTGCTACAGATATTTAGCCCAACACTTTTCTACCTACCACAGTCATGTTTCTACGAACGTTTTAGAGAAATTATTCTCATTCCCACAAAGTGGAAGATAAGGCCAAGCTGATGCCATAGTCTCCGGCTTTGGAGCTGCTTGTTATGAGTCAAACCTTGTACCTACCAGAATAGCAAAGGTATAAAAACATACAGCAAGGTTCCAGAGTTGTTTATTTGTTTGTTGTTTTGTTTTGTTGTTGTTTTATTTCTACAGAGTGGGGAGAGAAAACCGTATTAATGTAATGAAGCTGTAAAACTAGTATTTCTCCAGAAGGTCTCAGGTGTGAGACCTGTAACCAGCAGGAAGGTATCTACGGAAGAACAGACTTCTGCGTTCCAGGGAGCCGCTGAAAAGCTTATCACAGGGATTTGATTGTGTAACTATGGATGGCAGGAAGTGACAGAACAATGGTCCTGACAAAATACACTCTTGCCCAGGATTAAGATTACAAATGTTTGTACACTCTTATTAAAAGAGATGCAAAACTTGGGGAGAATTTCTAATGTCTTGTAGAAATGCTGAAGTCAAATTAATTACATTAAAGGAAACTACAAACTTAGAATGTTCATATGCATTGCTGCTTACTGTAACTATAAAGTGAGCAATGGTATGCATATTAAAATTTTATTTTTAAATAATTCACTGACTGTCTACAGCACACCTTTGGAACTATATCCAAAACCACCCTCAGCTTTACTCAATGGGACGCGTGGGGTCCTCTCTCTCAATACCATTTTTGCTTAGAAAATCCAAAGCCAGAGCCTATTCAAACCTCAATGCTCCTCCTTACCCTGTGTCCATTCCACATGATTATAGTGAGAAGACATCACTAACCTGACCTCTGTGACCCATAAACACTGTCAGAATGAGGCAGTGAAGTACCATACAACCTAAAACTCCAATCCCATTTGGTAATCAAGACCCAAGCGCTCTTAGAAGGGAAACCTAAAACTTAACTAACTGCAAAGCCTGTATCATGTAGACACCAGCCTCATTCGCAGTGTCCACTTTGTCTGAAGCCAGTATGTAGGATGCAGGACTTCCCAGATGGGTACAATCCCAGCAGGTGGCTGAACTTAACTGTTTATTACTGTTAGAGAACACACATGCTACTGCAAAGCAGTAACCAGAAGATCTACTGGTGCCTTACAGTCTCCACCTCTATAAGCCTTAAATTCAGTGCACATAAAAGTAGAAAAAATAATTTTCCAAATGTTCTCAAAAAAAAAAATGTTTATTCCTGGTGATCCACCCTAGCATGGCAGCACACTGCCCACTTCACTGGAGTTCAAGTTATAGCGTAGAAAGGAATATAGAGGCAATACCAAAGTGGCAAAAACTATTTTATTAGGGGACAGAGTTTGAATACAGAAGATAATGGGCACATTTCTCTTCTCTGAATTCTCTAATATGATTTTATCGATCATGACTGTGAAGTAAACTGAGTCACGTCAGGTCAGTCCAGAGACTATTTAGAGTTTCACCCATCATCTTTCTGCACTATGGATCGGAGTGCTCCTATTGTCTTCTCTCCTTCCAAAGGAAGACCTAAGCTATCTTCACAGATCCTGGATCTGGCTTTTCTTTCAAGCTCCACCAGCACGCCTCCTGGAGCCTTGAGCAAATCAGTTAACACCTAGATATGGAGATTCCTCACAGATAAAAAAAACAAAGTGCTACCTTCTCTCAAGAGTTGTTCTGATCTGTGAGATGGCTCAGTGGGCAAGGGTGTTTGCTTCTAACCTGACAGCCTGAGGTCAATCCCTGGGACCCTCGTGGTGGAAGGAGAGAAACAGGCCTCACAAGCTGTCTTCTGTCCTCCACACGGGTGCTGTGGTACATGTACACGCACATACAAATGTTTTTCTAAAAAATGGGGGCATGTGAAGAAACTCATCCTGGGTTCATAAGGACTATTAAGGTAGGTTACATGCAGACCTCATAGAAAGGGACAAGGAGTTACCCAGTCAATGACGAGCGGCCCTCTGTTAGATGTTCAGAGGTCTGGGGAAATTCCATTTACAAGCTTCTAGTGAAGCAAGGTGTTCTGGAACCCATGCTCAGGTTCAAATTCAAACTACAGAATTAAGGAACTGGTCCAGAGGGTAAGAGGAAGAGGGGACACAAAGCACATCTGGATTAATGGAAAACAATAAGAGCTTAAAGGGAGACTAGACTTGCAGTGACCTCAATTAACACTGCTTTGTTATTTCTCCATCAAACAAGTGGCAGAAAGGACAATTAGCAGACTTCACCCCCAGCTGGGAAATGGCATGAAGAAAGTAGCTCAGACCACAGGAGAACAGGGTAAGAGTCCCAGTAAATTCAGTGAGATTATGGGATTAGCAATGCAAGGATAGAAACAAAATAGAATAGGATAATCTCACATGTAGAACCCCTTTCTTTAAAAAAAAAATATGTATGGGTGTTTTCCCTGAAGGTATACATGTGCACCACATGTATGCAGTGCCCTCTAAGGCCTGAAGGGGACATCAGTTACAGGTGGTTGTGAGCAGCCCTGTGTGCTCTTAACCACTGAGTCATACAGTACACCAAACCCTTTTTCTTCTGAAACCTAGCAGGTCTGGGGTGAAGCCTAGACAACTGTATTCCTTATATTTCACCAGCAATAAACTGAGTATGGTGGTACATGTCACAGAATCCAAGAACTGGGGATGTAGAAACCGAAGGAATTTCAAGGTCATCTTTGAGTACACAGTGAGTTTATGTGAGGAGCCCGGGTCACAGGAAACCCTGTCATATAAATAAATGACACTAATGATTCTAATGCAATCCTAGGGGTAACACAAGTCAGGAGCTGAATGAACAGTTTCATTAGCAAGGAACACAATGCAGACTAAAAGGGCTGCATAGAAAGGACCTATGCAGGGTTTGAGCAAACCAGATCTGTAAAGGAGGGGATGGAGTCACACAGAACAGTGGTCCCCAAACCTGACTAATCATCAGAACCAACTGGGGCATCTGGAGATCCTACTGCTTAGGTCAAACCTCAAGTCAACCAAGTCTAGAAGTATACTTCTGCTTCAAAGCTCCTGGAGGATTCCAGTGTGCAGCCAAGCTGTGAAACACTGGCTTAGGGAAGTTTCCAGAAATCAGCTGGTAACTGGAGTGAGACAACAAAGCAATGTAGCCAGGGATTCTTAAATGGCAGTGGACATGAGAGTCGCCTGGAAAGCACTGGTGGTTCACTAGACATGTGCTGGTCCTTCATACCCTCAAATGTCCACCTGATTCTAATGTCACCAAGAAACATTTTATTTTTTGAAACAGAAGCTCTCAATGAAGCCAGAGCTTAGCAATTCTGCTAACCTGATTGACCAAGCAGCTCCAAGGGATCTCCCTTCCTTCAGTGCCTTTTAAGTGGGTGCTAAGGATCTGAACTCAGCTCTTCATGTTTGCCCAGCAAGCATTTTATCAACGGAGACATCTCCTCAGCTCCAGATAAACAGAATTCTCCATCCCAAGATACCCCTGTCCCTCTGATGCATTTCTTGCCTCAGAAGCTCTCTTTCTGAACCACTCATACTTGGTGCACAGCATAAAGAAAGCATGTATTGCCACTTCTCTTCCATAACTAACGACGTGGCGTTTTAGGAATCCAGACGAGTCATGAACAATTAAACACACACCAATAAGCAGAGTATATTTCCATTTCCTTGTACAGAGAAGAAACTGAAGTACATACTGAAGTTATACTTATAAGATCCAAACCTGGTACTTCATGTCATGGCCAGAAATAGATTCCTGCTTGTAACTTCAGCCATACATATATAACTTTTACTAAACATGTTGCCCTTGTTGTCTGCTAGAAATTACTACCAAGCTGACCCATAGACATATTCTAAGAGGAAAAGTCTTCAGAGGAATTAGGAACAGCCTTAGATAGATACACAGTATCAATATGGCATTTTGACAGTTTCAACTTAGTGGTAACTGTCCATGCAAAATGTTACATTTTATCTGATAAGAGTCTAGAGAATGCATTCCTGTGCATATGACCAACTCATCATCTCATCAGAAATCTCGACAGCTGTACTGGAATTTTCATTTTCAAGATACATGAGGTTTTGTCAAATGGTGACATCTCCTCTGTAATATGAATTTCCAATATAATATAAAAAATGATGGATATATTACACATTTCACACAGCACAGAGAACAGAAACCTGTCGATGAATTTAAAATTTGTGACAACCTATTTGAAACTTTACACTAAAAGGTCTGCATACTTTCTTGCACCATATAAATGTGAAACAGGTGCCTGCGCTTTTGTTGGCAAGATGTAAATAAAGGATTCCTCTCTTTGAAAAGTATGGCTGCTACCTTAGTGCATGTATTTATAAAATGAATGGTTTTTACTAATTGCAATTGTGGAAGGACAACGCCTTACATGGCCTGCAAAATGCAGCTGAGAAAGTCTGATACAGTTTGAACAAGGGCTCTAGAAGATCTTTCCCACTGTTCAAAGTGGTGCGCCAATCTTCAAACGTATAGGTGACTGCCAAGTGAAAGTCACTTTCATTCTTGAGACGAGAAACCAAACTCCATCTCTGAAGGTCATCCTAAGTGATCTCGATTTCTTCACGTGAACCTGGTTTCTCTCACAAACTAGATTCCATTTTACACAAACAGTAAATGCTTTTCCTTCTGGATAACATCCTTAGGTAAAAGGTATCACCAAAAAAAGTGAAATGAGTATATTAGGTGTGAAGGGGTTAAAGTAATCAAAAACACACGGTGATTTGTTTCCATATAGAAGACAAGACAGGGCATTTATTAAAACCTAAGGGAAAGAGAGTTGTCACCCAGATAACATTAGATAAGCTCAAATAAAATATTAAGTTATAAGGTTCTTGTTAAGCTATCTCATTGTAATTTTAAAGTCAGACTTTTAAGTATTACATTGAAATTATTGGGCTTTTTACCACACATAACTCATTGGCACACTGAACACAGAACAGAGCTATTCATAATGTAAGTATAAAGTTCCTATTTCCTTTGATCTCCAAATACTCAGCGCCTTATTTTGGTAAGGATAAAAGCAATGAACTAGAAAGTTAATTTTTCTAAACTACCAAGAGCAAAACCAGGTTCACCAATCAGTTTTAAAGACTCCATCAAAAGTTATGTTAACACGATTGTGTCTGCTTTTTCTGTTTTTAGACCAGCGACCTCCCCGGGCAAGAGGAAGCTGACTGGCACACGTATGCTTCAGGTTTAAGCAGGGGAAATCCAGATTTAGGAGGGAAAGCTCTTTCCGGAAAGATTCCATCTCCATTTGCAAAAGGTCACCTGGAATCCGCAGACCCCCTTTCCTTATTTTAGAGAACACCTCTGTGTTCCAAGCTGAAGCCTACGGAGGGAGAAAAACAAAGCTCGGAGGCAAAGCTGTGGGCTCTCAAAGTTTTGCTCCACCGAGTACAAGGTACCCACTTGGGGTGAGGCATCAGGATTGGGAGGGGGCGGCCCTAGAGAGTGGAGGGAGGAGGATGGCTGGTGGTGACTGGCACTTGATATTTGAAGTCCACCGCGGTTGTCACTCTTCGTTAACAAGATTCGGCGGTGCAGACTCAGATACGAATCAGCTCGTGTTTAATCAGTGCAATAGGACGCGCTGGGCGTTCTTTGAAGCCATGGTGGCTGGGGCTCAACTTTAAAGGTTCTTCCGGGGCTCCAATTTAAAAAAAAAAAAAAAAAACTAGAAGAAGAAGAAAGAAAAAAATGCAACACACAACACAGGGGCGCCTTCTGCAGCGACTCAGTGTCAGCGCGCTCAGATCGCTGCGCGGATTAGAAGCACACCGCATTAACCCTTTTGCTGCCTCGAGACCTAGTGACCCACAGTCCTGATTCAGAGCGTGGGAGACCCTAAAGGCTCGCATCGCTCCAGCGCTGCGCCGAGTGGCACCCACAACCCCGAGGTCACTCCAGGCCTCACCCACAAAGTCTACCCTGGAAGATCCACCCCAAGCGGCGTGCACCCCCAGAGTCCACCCCAAAGCTGTCCACTCCAAGCAGCACCCATCTAGAGTCCGTCTAAAATGCCAACACTCCCAGGATCCGTGTCAGGGTTATCTACGCCAGTAGTGTCCATCACCAAAGTACACCCCTGAAGATACCTAGCCATAGCGTACTCCAGGCTGAACGCACCCAACAGGATCCAGCCCACGAGTGTCAACCCTAAAGTCCACCAGGGATGTGTACTCATATAATTTAGGGAGTGACCATTCAAACAGCCCATCCCAGTGGTGTACGCTCCAGTGTTTCACACCCCCAGGGCCTAGCCCCGATGCAGCCATTTCTAAGGTCCACCCAGGGGATGTCCATTCCTAATACAGCCCGTGCCAGGTGGCGCCCACTCCAGGAGTCCATCCCAGAGGCGTGTATCCCCGCAGCACAGCCGAGAGGAATGCATCCATACTTCACCCCAGGGGTGTCACCCCAAGACTGGGCGACCCTAAAGCTCAATCCTGAGGTATCCATCCAGCTGCAAAGTCACCTCAAGTATGACCACCCATAACATAGTTCATCCCAAAGGTGTCACCCTAAGGTTATGCAGCCCCGAAACTCAGCTCAAAGGTATCCATCCACTCATAACATAGCCCATCCCAGATGGCGCTCACAAAGTACACCACAGGATGTCACCCCAAGATTATTCACCCCTTGAAGCCCAGCCCATAGATGTGCACTTGCAAAGTCACCTCGGAGATAGCCGCTCATAATATAGACCAGGAAGGGCCCACAAAATCCACTCCAGGGGTGTCACCCAAGATTGTGCACTCCTAAACCTCAGCGCAGAGGTGTCCACCTGCAAAGTCACCTCAGGGATGACCACTTATATTTTAGTACACCCCAAAGGTGTGACCCTAAGATTCGGCAGCCCTGAAACTCAGCCCAGAGGTATCAACCCACAACACAGCCTATCCCCAGGTGGTACCCACAAAGTACACCCAAGGGTGTCACCCCAAGATCGTACAGTCCTGAAGCCCAGCCCATAGGTGTCCACTTGCAAAGTCACCTCGGAGATATCCATCCCTAATATAGACCACAAAGTTCACCCCTGGAGTGTCACCCCGGGCAGCGCGCGCTCCAAGAGTCCACCCCGGGATTGTGCACCCCTAAAACCCATCCAGGGTAGCACCCACAAAGTCCACCTCGGGGGTATCACCCCGGCCAGGCCCGCACCTACCTTGCGCCAGCGCCCGCAGCAAGTGCAGCTGGAGCAACAGCAGCGCCCACAGCCCGCGGCCCAGCCTCAACTTTGCAGCCCGCCAGCCCGCGCCCGGCTCGGGGGTCTGGGGCGCCGCTCGCAGCCCGGGGCGCTTGGGGTCGCAGTGGTGGCCGGTCCCGCTC
>NW_004949125.1:985200-995685 GCF_000317375.1 Microtus ochrogaster | reverse complement strand
GCCGCCCGCGCCCGCCGCCCGCCTCTGATTGGCCGAGCCCCGCGGCTCTCGCACCCGGGACCCGCCCCCACGGTGCTCGCTTGTTTTCAAACTCGCCGCGCCCGCCCGCTTGCAATTTCGTGCCGGGGCCCAGAGCGACTTCCCGCGCCCGCTGCGCCCCCTAGGGACCCGCAGCGGGGATTGCAGCCGGCGCGCCGTCTCGGCTCGCGCTTCCCCCGGCGGGCCTGTCTGCGGGATGTGCTCAGGCCGGGCGGTGCCTATTCCCTCATCGGGGACCCCCGGGGCTGAGCCTCGAGTCCCGCCGGTGGGATGACAGGTGTGGCGGCCCCTGGCATCGCGGGCCAAGGCGTTCCAGAGGGATCCCCGAGCGGAGGGCCGCTGGGCACGCCCCTCCGTGAGTCCCGGGAGCCTGCTTCCAGCCAGGGACTCCGGTGCTGGGGTGGTGAGCCAAGTTGCTGTCATTGCAAAGGAGAAAGGCGCTCGAGCGAGTTTGCAATTCCCAGCAACCGGAGGCAACGTAGGGAGCAAACACTCGGCCTGTTCCGAGGAGTGGGCACGGCTTTGGAGAGGCGTCCAAGGTCATGCGTGGCCAACAGGACCACAGCACAGGGCGCTTCCCCTTGTGCCACGGGAGGATCTGGAGGAAAGGCCTGCTGGGGGAAGGATCGGACATCCCAGGGTCTGAGGAGCCTGAAGGGGTGGAGGGGTGGGGTTGGGCGCGGACCCTCAGCAGCATGTGGTAACCATTAGCTGAGTTTATGGGGTGAACTCAGAACGCTGGAGCCGCGAGGCTTGGATTTTTTTGGGAAGGGAGCTGGGAGGTGACAGTCCAGTCCTACGTTATTGGGAGTTGGCGGGAACGTGTGGTGGTGTTTTAGTGAGGTCATGCATGACTAGAAGGCCAAGGAGACAGGGAGTGTGCCCAGCAAGGATCTGGCTCCCTAGAAAGTGCGCTGTGTCAGCTTACAAAGTACTGTTGTTGTGTTGACCGTCCCTGCCAACAAAAAACCCCAGGCAAGGGGTTGAGAATAGTAAGAGCCAATTCCGGTTTGCAGAGCCCTTGTATCGAGCTTACTCTAGACAGGGACCCTTATCTATTAAGTTAACAGTTAAGGAAAGGTAGGGGAACTGAGGTCCAGGGATGGTGGCAGATGGAGACAGTGAGTTAGGAACTGTATCTAAGAACCCGATCTTTGCCTTTCGCTCTTTCCAACGTAAGCTACAAAAAAAAAAAAAAAAAAAAAAAAAAAAAAAAAGAAAAAGAAAGAGAAAAAGAAAAAGAAAAAAAGAAAGAAAGAATAAAAATGCAGCCAGAACGTGAACGTGCCCCATTTCTCTGGAGGTCAGAGCTCCTTAGTGAGCAGAGAAGTGTTCCCTCAACCCCAGGCACCCTGAGAACATGTGAATTCTGACTGAGAGTTGAGGGAGGCCGAGGCAGTATTTGTAGTTTCTGTTGCCAACTATGTAGACTTTTATAAACTTACAGGATTATGTAAAATTCAGGCGCACGGATAAACGAGCAATGTCTGCTGTGTTCAGGGAACTCAGGGCGGGCCAGCAGCACCATCTCGATTTTCCCTGATGCTTACAAAGGTGGCATGACCTGTCCAAGGTCGCGGGTACAAATCTTGCCCTCCCCACCTTTAAGCGCCTCTGCTTTGCTCCGAGATGAGGGCAGAAATGGGTTGAATATGTCCCCTGGAGCAGATTTGGCCTGGTTGGTTAGCTCTGTGCTTCCAAGTTGTGAAATTTGGGCAAATTGCTGCTTGAGTTTCTGGAAAAATGTTGGGAATAATTCCCTTCTCAGGAGTCTGTTGCAAGAAAATGACCTAATCCACAATCAACAAATGTTCATCTCCCTCTCTTTGGTCCCATGTGGCAATGCTTGTCATGAAACAGCCTAGCTCTGCCAGTCACAAGGCTGCCCTGCAGCTCAGCTTTTCCTAGTGCCCATAACATATATCCTTGTACTCTTTCAGCATGGGCTCCAATGGGATTCCAGCAGCTTCGTGACTTTTGCATACTCCAGAAATGTCCACAGCCTCTCTTTTTGCTGTGATTTAGCTTGCAGTTAGCAGGAACCTTCATGCAAACTTGCTTGCAAATGACAAAACCCGAATCAGGGTATGGTCGGTTTGTGGGAGATCAAGATAGAAGATGTCGCTGCTACAGAGAAGGTCTGGGGACCCCTCAGGGAAATGTTTTATTTCAGTATCACCCTGGGAAAGTAAGACTCTATTACAGTCTCCATCTTGCTTCGGAAGAAATGAAGCCAGAAGGGCTTAATATATGCAAACCAACCGTGCTGAAGCCAGAGCAAGAATCGGGGTCTCCAGAGTCCTCCTCCAAGTCTTTCCCCTGCCAGCTTTGTGTCTTTTACAGGACCCATTAGTCACTATCTGGAAGAGTGTGCTTGGATGATAGCTAGTCTTTTTCAAAAACAAAATAATAATAATAATACTAAGAAAGCCAGGCATGGTACTGCATGCCTATAGCCCCAACACTTGGGAGAGTCAGTAAAAGGATCACCAGTCCAAGGTGAGCATGGGCTATATGATGAGCCCCTATCTCAGAAGTCCAAAATAGAGGCCAGGGAGGTGGCTCAGTGGGGGCACAAGGACATGAATCCCCAACCCCGAAATTTTATGAAAAGCCAGGCTTGGCCATGAGAGCCTATAACCCCACTGTTGTAGTGATGAGAGACAGGAGAAGGGCTGGGGTTTTCTGGCTGCCTGCCTGGTTCCAGTTCATCATCCAAACCATACACAAACTCAAACAATAAAATAAAATAAAATAAGACCTTTTAAAAAGGCACAATAGTATTACAAGGCGACCTGTTTACTATAGTGCTGGGGAGAAGAACCAGTCAGGTGGGCCTGTGACATCGCTCCCCAAACACCAATTAACTTTTCATTTTAATTTGACCCAGTCAACAAACCCTCAAGAAGTGAACATTTTATTTGTATAGATTCTCCTTTAAAACCCTTTAGCTACAAATTCTATGACACCAAGAACCAGAATTCATTGTCATTTTCAAAAATGCACTGTGAACCAGACCTGGTGAGGCAGGTCCGTCACCCCACCTACTCCAGTGGCTGAGGCATGAAGGTGGCAAATTCAAGGCCAGTCTTGGAGCATAGTGACCCTGTCTCAAGGTGAAAAGTAAAAGAAAGTCAAGTATATAACTCAATGGTAGAACACGTATCTAGCATGCATACAGGTTCTGTGTTCAAAACTTAGCACTGAAAGAAAGACAAAGTTACAGTGATTCTCTACTTTCTAAAAAAGTCCCCCTGATTAGTTATACAGAGATGAATCCCCACCCCTACCCCAAGGTAGAATGGTCACTAAGGCTATCAATATCTTCCCCTTTGTTGTAAGCTATGATTTTAAAATGTGTTACATTTGTCTATGCTGTGGAACATTTGTTTTAATGATGCGAAGATGTGTTGCATTCTTTTACGTTGCATTTGTTTAACTCTGTGAAGCTGTGATTCTTTGCCTGTCTAAAACACCGGATGGTCTAATAAAGAGCTGAACAGCCAATAGCGAGGCAGGAGCAAGGCTAGGTGGGGATGGGAGGCAGAGAGACTAAATAGGAGAACTCTGGGACAAGAGAAGAAGGAGCAAGAGAACAAGGAGAGGAGGACGCTAGAGGCCACCCACATAGCCACACAGCCAGCCACAGAGTAAGAGCGAAAGCAAGATTACAGAAGAGAAAGAAAAAGCCCAGAGGCAACAGGTAGATGAGATAATTTAAGAAAAGCTGTCTAGAAACAAGCTAAGGTAGGCTGGGCATTTATAAGTAATAATAAGCTTTCGTGTGTGTGATTTATTTGGGAACTGGGTGACAACCGCACCCACCCCACATCTCCCCACCCCCACCCCCCAAAAAAACAGAGCAAAAAAGTAAAAAAAAAAAAAAAACCCATTGTTAGGTTTGATTGATAGATTGATAAGGTGTCATTTTGTAGGGTGGGCTGACCTGTGTAGCAAAGTCTGACCTCAGACTCATAATGTTTCTCCTGTTTAGCTTGCTAGAATTACAGGTGCATACTGACACTTGGCTAACCCTTGTTACAATTTAAATTAAGCCTGGCTATTGTAGGTATGGCTCACAGACCATCAGCTTCACCTGGGGACAGATAGGAACCACTCTTCAGTGATGCCCTTGGACTACTTGTACTACTGAACTTAAACAAGACTTCCAAGTGTTTTCTATTTCTTTCGTGAGTCGCTAATTATGTGTTTCATGTCTTTTAGGAAGTTGGGGGTGTTGTTGTTTTTTAAATGGTCCTGAGAATGAAGCCAGGACCTTCTGCATGTTAGGCAGCATCCTACCATTGAGCCACCCCACCCTCACTCTTCTGGGCAGGTGCTCTGCCGCTGAGCCACACACCCAGTCAGTCTTCGGGAATTAAATATGACAATGAACAGGACTGTCTCTCGATCCCTTCTTTCCTTTTGCTCCTCTTTTGTTCCATCCTCATTTTCCCCCCACACCTTTGGTTTTTCAAGACAGACTCCTGAATGGGCTTGAACATGATTTACAGACCAGGCTGGCCTCGAACTCACAGATTCACCTGCCTCTGCCTTCTAAATGCTGGGATTAAAGACATGTACCACCATACCCCGCTCCATCCTCTTCTTATAGAACATGACACAAACAGAAAGTTTTTATAAATAATAGAGCTAGGATTCTTTTTTTAAAAGAAAATATGCAATTTCCTAAATCATCAATACATACAACTATATATGAATTAAAAACCCAAAGCATTCATCATGGTTAGATGGGGACTGAATCAAGTATTAGTCTTTATATAAACAGTTTTTCCTCTATAAGAAAAACAAATGAGCAGGTGCTATAGGAAGCTGAGGTGATGGAGAGATGGCTCAGTGGTTGAGAGCGCTGCTCTTGCTGAAAACCTAAGCTGAAGGTGTTCACAACTGCCTGTAACTCCAGCTGTGGTGACCTAACACCCTCTGCTCTCTATGGGCAATGCACTCCCATGTACAAACACACACACACACATACATATACTTAAAAATAAAAGTAAAGGTCATAGTTAAAAGGGAGAAAATAACATTTCAAGAAACCCTCAAAACATGGATCCAAAATATGAAAGCTCAAAGCCATATAAAAATATTCCAAGACTTTGGGGTGGCAAGTGTTCAGGACACTCGGTGAAAACAGGCATTCACGTGCTTTTTGGTAAAAGTAAAAATTAAAGAGCCATTCTAGAGAGAAACCTAGACTTTATAGCTAAACTTACTTTTGTCTCTTAAATTAGCATATAAAATGACGAGGTTTTATTCTGATAGCTGCATGCATACTCTGTTTGTGTTGATTCTCCTCTGCTCCCCTAACCCCAGACATGCTCCTGTTGGTCTGTCTGTAGGTAAATGTGGGTTGTGTGTATGTGTGTGTGTTGTTCATTTTTGTGGCCATGCATGTGGAGAGCAGAGGTTAATGTCTGGTGTCTTTCTCAATTGCTCTCCACCTCGTATATTGGGGCAGGTCTTTCATGGGAACCCAGAGCTCGTCAATTTGGCTATTCTAACTGAGCAGTTTGCTCCAGAGATGCCTTGTCTCTACCCTCTGAGTGGCCTCCATCCCACCCAGCAATTTCATGAGTTGCTAGAGATCCGAACTCCAGCCCTCAGTCTTACACAGCAAGTCCTTTTCCTTCTGAGCCATCTCCCCAGCCCCCAGTGGCTAAACTTTAAATACAAATTACAGTGCCATTACATCTCACCTACATAAAAGGCTTTTCTTTTGTGACATGGCTAATAACAGCCCCAAATGTGCTATATGGTACATTCACATAATAAATCAATGGATGTTAAGGAATAGTTAAAAAGTGTAAAAGAATAGAGTTTATGGCCCCAATTAAGACAGCTATAACACACTCACACACACACAAACACACACACACACACCACACACACACACACACATCAGGCCTCAGAGGACATTCTGGAAGAAGGGACAGAGAATGTAAGAGCCAATGATGGGGAGATGGACAAGATGTCCCCTGGCCATGGCATAGCCAGTCCACTTATGAATTCTCTGCAGCCACGGTGACCTGCAAAAGGCTTGCACAGTATTGAGCCCGGCAACATTTCATAAGGGGGTGGAGGGTCCCCACCCCTTCCAGAAGAACCCTTGGCAATTAGCCTTGTTGCGGGAGGAGTACCATATTCTTCAGTAGTATAGTCACTGTTGAGTTGTCTTTGCTTTGTTGAATAACTTCCTAGACACACTGGAGCAAGTAGAGCTAACTAAACAGAAAGAAGCCATGTAAGTCGGGGGCAGGGTATGTGTGTGAAGATTTCCAGTGGAGGGAGGTGGTGAGGAAGGGTGGAAATAGCCAAAATTTGCTGGATAAATGATCAAACAATTCAAAAGTAAGGCAGTAACAGTTAAAAGTATTTTTTAAAATAGGGTTAAGAGTGCCAATGAAGAAACACTATAGACAGTTGAAGATTTGTTTTATATATATATTCTAGAACAAGTAAATGTAGACTAATCCCAACTGTGTTGATTTTTTTTCTGAAAGAATAAATTCCAAACTCACAATAAGATTTCCTCCAGGACACATGAAATTACAGTTTTTTTTTCTATACTTGTAATGTTTTTTGGATGTGACTATACATCTGCAGAATGAATTGATAAAACCTGTTAGTAAGAGGCACATGGTGAGGAGTCCAATAAGTCATTTCTCACCTATATTAAGAAATGTCCCTAATGGGTTCTCAATGGTTCTTCTGAGAAAAATAATCCCCAATCCTATTAGAAGGCAAGTTACGACCCGAATGTGTCTCACCTCCACATTGTGCCTCTTCCACGTGCAAACAAAACCCCAGTCACATCCGAGGTTTCCTCCCACCTGGCCCCTGTGGTCCTCTCCTGATGAGTAGGCTACCCTCTGTGGCACTCTCTCAGATGCCTGCCAATTGCTAATCCCAGCTCAGCCTCACCTTTGTTCCGTTGCCTGGCAACCTATTAATGAGCGAGGAGCAGCTCCAGGTGCTGCCTTTGAGTCCCAATGGGGCGTGTGCTCTGGTTCCCTTAGAGCCCACCCAGCTTGCTTCCAACATTTTCAAAAGCTAAAACCTCCTGAAAGTTTCCTGTGAGCGATGCCCTGAGAAGGAGTGATACTAGAAACGCAAGAACCCCCAAAAGTCTACCAGCTCCTTTAAGGATATTCCTCAACTCCAAGGCATCCTTACAGAGGAGGATGCACATCTTATTCATTTGAGACAGGGCTTTAACCTAGGTCTTGAATGTCCCATATAACTGAAGCTGCCCTTGAACTCCTGATCCTTCTGCCTCCCCCTCCCAAATGCTGGGATTACAGGCTTGGACCACCATGCCTATTCTCAGAAGCATAACCCTTTAATGGCCAGCTTCCCTCATCAATCTTACGGGCCCCAAATTACTGAACCATGAACTGGGGCCACACACAGGCGGCAGTTTGACAAGCCCTCCAGGCAGTCTCAGTGCACACTCAAGTTTGACCTTTGGGGGCAGGGAGAGTTATCCCCTCCATCATCACTCTCAGAAAGTGTTTTTCATTCATTTGATGGATAGATCAATCAATCAATTGATTGGTTGGTTGGTTGGTTGATTGATTGATTGATTGATTGATTGATGATTTGAGACAAGATCTCATCATGTAGCTCTGGCTGGCCTGGAACTTTTTCTGTAGACCAGGCTGGGCTCGAACTCACAGAGATCCTCCTGCCTCTGCCTCCCGAGTGCTAGGAGCAAAGGCATGCACCACTAGATAGATTTTGTTAGTCATCTGATTGGCACCAACCCCAGCTCACAAAAGAGACAACAGATGTAATTGCATGGTAAACAAAAGCACACTGAGTTGTTCTAAGAGGCAGGTTACAGCCTTGAGGAATTCAGCCAGAAAAGTGTTTCCAGGGAAGCAGTATCTACGCTGAATCCTTCAGAGCGAACAAAACTGAATCAGCCAGGCATGGTGGCTCATGCCTGGAATCCCAGCACTTGGGAGTCTGAGGAAGAAGGATTGCCTGAGCTACATACTGAGCTGCAGGCTACCCTGGGCTACAAAGTGAGACCGTTTTCTCAAAGATCTGAAAGAAAAGCTGCTGTGATAGCATAACCAGTAAAGTACTTGACTTGCCAGCATGAGGATCCACAAAGCTGGCAAATGTGGCCTGCATCTGTAATGCTGGCACTGGGGAGATAGCAACAGCAGAGCCTTGGTTCTCTCTGGTTGGTCGGTCTCACTTAATCCAGGCAATGAAGAGATGCTATGATTAAAAGACCAAAACCCACAGATCCAAGATTAACCTCTGGTCTCCACACATATACATGCATCGGGATGCTTATATACAGATACTTCACATAGAGGAACGTGTTTGCACACATGTCCTGCCTAGTTTTATGTCAGCCTAACACAGCTAGAGTCATCGAGGAGGAGGGAATCTCTATAAAGAAAATGCCTCCACTACATCCTGCCGAAGGAAAGCCTCTAAGGTATTTTTTCTTAATTAGTAATTGATGGGGAAGGCTCGGCCCATGGTGGGTGGTGCCATCCCTGGGCTGCTGGTCCTATGTTCTATAAGAAATCAGACTGAGCAAGCAATGAGAAGCAAGCCAGCAAGCCAGTAAGCAGCGCCCCTCCATGGCCTCTGCATCAGCTCTGGTGTCCAGGTTCCTTCCCTGTTTGATTTCTGTCCTGACT
The DNA here is from genome assembly GCF_000317375.1 of Microtus ochrogaster. Taxonomy (NCBI): domain Eukaryota; kingdom Metazoa; phylum Chordata; class Mammalia; order Rodentia; family Cricetidae; genus Microtus; species Microtus ochrogaster. The sequence goes on along the minus strand of NW_004949125.1, from coordinate 986,962 downwards.
TCCCTCAGTGACGGACTATGGATGTGGAAGTGTTAGTCAAATAACCCTTTCCTCCCTAACTTGCTTTTGGTCATGGTGTTTCATCACAGTAATAGTAACCCTCAAAGGCAGACAATTGTAGCAGAATTGTGGGGTATTGCTGTGACAGACCCGATCATGTTGTTTTGGGGAGGACTGAACAAGAACTTCAAACTCTGGGCAAGAAAAGAAGCCACTGAGTGTTCAAAGCTTGGTGGGTTGTTCTGTGGGAGCTTTGAGGAAAGGGTGTTGAGAGAAATGCAGCTGGACACCTGGCTTGTGATGTTCCAGGGGGAAGTTGGGGGATCAATTAAAGACTATTTGGACCCTTGCATATTTGCTATTTTGAATTAGGATTCTGTGGTTCTGGTCGGCTGGGACTGAAGAATCAGCCACACTTAACAAGAGTCCAATGCAACAGACGTGACATTGATGCTGGTCATCTGACGCTGAGACAGTAACTGTGATTAAGAAGAGACCAGCGTCACTGAGGTGAAGTCATCTGGGAGGTGTTTCCTCCTGGTCAGCACAGAGAAGCTGTGTTCCACAGGCAGCCAAGCTTGTATGCAGCGCTGCCTCCTGAACTTACTGGTATAACAGTCACCCATGTGGTACTGGTTTTGAAGGTATGAAGGGGTCACGGAGGGCAGCTAAGGCTTGGCACTGTGAGAGGCCAATAGAGTCCACTAGTGAAGGTGCAGGCTCAGTGGTACTTAAATACCCAAGATTGAAAGGGTTATGCAGAGAAGATGAGATTTGGTACCATAAGGAGAGCACGGGAGAAGCTACTGGTGAAAGTGCAGCCCAGTTGCAACAGAAGACCTCTGCATTTTGGAGATGCTAGTAGCATGGGCAGACCACCAAGAACTGCAGCAGCCATGGAGTGGAGTTAGTCGGAGCCTAGGAAACAAGAGTGTGTGTGCTGGAGAGGGCAGAGCCAGAGAAGTGACCCAGGTTCTCTGGAGTTGCCCAGGTGACCATGAGCGAATTCTAGAGTCCTTTACATTGTTGTAGGGCTGCTTTGCTTTGATTATGACTGTGGCCTGATTCTTCCTTCTTGAAGTGTGAAAGTATTTACCTTATTTTTGATTTTATGAGAACCAACCGTTGAGAGACACTGGATTTTAAAAGACTTTGAATTTTAGAGAATGAACTTTTAAGTGTTTTAATCTTTAAAGACTTTGGAATGTCTATACTGCAAATGTGGACATTTGTGTGTGATTTGGGGGTAAACAAGAAAGGAAGGGTTGTAACTAAGCGTTGATGTGCTTTTGTGTCAAGTTGACAAGGGGTGCTGGCCAATTTAATCTCAACTTGACATAAGCCAGAGTCATCGGAGAGGAAGGAGCCTCAATTGAGAAAATGCCTCTATAAGATCTGGCTGTGGGCAACAGGTTGGGCATTTTCTTTACTAATGTTCGATGGGGGAGAGTCCAGGCCCTGTGGGTAGTGTCATCCCTGGACTGGTGGTCCTGGTTCAATAAGAAAGCAGGCTGAGCAAGCCATGAGGAGCAAGCTAGTAAGCAGCACCCCTCCATGGCCTCTGCACCAGCTCCTGCCTCCAGGTCCCTGCTCTGAGTGAGTTCCTGTCCTGACTTCCTTCAATGATGAACGGTGATATGGAAGTGTAAGCCCAATAAATCCTTTCCTTCCTGCCTTGCTTTTGGTCATGGTGTTTCTTCATAGCAATAGCAGCCCTAACTAAGACATCATACATGCCTAGAATTTCAAAATAATAATAATA
>NW_004949125.1:974593-985089 GCF_000317375.1 Microtus ochrogaster | reverse complement strand
AGAACAAAGGGGCTCCCGGTAGGAGTAATATGGCATGCAAAATCACAGAGTTTGCATCTCACAGCAAGGAAGTTGAAGAACCAGAAAGAGCGCTCTTCAGGGTGAACTAGAGATTGAACCCAGGGCCTCAAGACTGCCAGGTAAGCATTTTACCCTCACTGCACTGCATGTGCCTCCTCTCCTAAGGTCTTTAAATGACATAATCGGAATGATTTTTAGAAAAATCATTCCGGCCATGGACTGGCTTGGGGTTGGATCAGATTGGAAGCCAGGAGACCTGCTAGGCGACCGTTGTCACCGTTAATTAGGAACTAACACTAGCGGCTGAGAAGAAAAAGACGGGGCATCTTCAGGAGCTGTTGAACAAATAGCGTCCACAGCTAAGAGAGGCCATTGTCCAAGATAATGCGCTGTCTCTCACCTTAAAAGCGTCCTGTCTTCTCAGTCAGAAGCTGGCTCTTTCACTTCCGAAAGGCAGAGACGGGTGAGAAGGACAGGGATTCAGAAGACAGTGGAAGATCTGATTTTTTTTTCTTTAATGTTAAGCTTTTCAAATGTTGCATGTGTGCACGTGTATGAGATGGATGCACACATGCAGGTATATGCATACATGTGTGAACTCAGAGACCAGACAACAACATCAGGTGTCTTCCTTAATCACTCTCCTTCTTAATTTCTGAAACAGAACCTCTCACTGAACATGGAACTCAACAACCAGGCTAAGCTGGCTGGCCAGTGAGTTCCAGGGATCCCCCTGTCTCTGTCTCCTCATCACTGGGATTCTAGGCCATGAGCCAACACACCTGGCTTTTTATGTGGGAACTGAGGACCAAGCTCCCAATCTCATGTTTGCATGGCAAGGACTTTACCAAATGAGCTATCCTGAGTCTGTTAAGCATTGTGCATCTATGGGACACCTGCACACAGATAGGATCACTAGACATGTGGATGTTGGAGCGTACAGCTTCTGAGAAGAAAACAGGAAGGTAAGTTCAGTTGTCTGGTGCGGCCAAAGCATCAGTGTCCAGATAAGTCTCGAAAGTGGCCTCTATGTATAGTGACAAGGATGTCCTTGCAGTACCTTGCAGACCAATTTTGGTAGGAGACTTTGCCAATCTCAGGTGGTAGAGACATGATCGGGGGCAGGGCTAACATCGTAAGAGACGCGAAGACAAAGAGTCTGATGCCAAGATGGGCATCCCACAGAAAGGGGCAGAGAGGAGGGATTCTAGCCTTCAGCATCTGGGAACGTCCTGTGGTGTGAAAGTTTGACTTAGGCAGAGGGGGCAGCGGTGAGAGCAGAGCTACATTGCAGAAGGGGACAGTCTGGAGAGATGGCTTAGTTAGGAAAATGCCTGCCACTGAAGAGATGCCAAGATAGATGCTAAGCACCTCCCAAGTCTATGAATCTCACTGACCAACCTGAGCTTCAGGTCCATTGAGAGACTGTCTGAAAAAATAAAGGTGATGAGGAAAAAACACTTAACATTGACCTTGGCCTTGGGCCTCCACATGCATATCCAACACACATAGACATGGCCATGCGCAAACCACACACACAAGCATCAGAGGTTCTCTCTCTCTCTCTCTCTCTCTCTCTCTCTCTCTCTCTCTCTCTCTCTCTCTCTCTCCCTACCTCTTCGTCTCATCTATATCACTGAATGTGAGGCAAAAGGACTTGGCAGCCTTAAAGGTAGAACAGGATGTAGAAGTTTTGAGATTTTTACTTTGGATGAGAGGAACAAATCTGAGCAATAGATTTAACAGACATATCTTCCTCTGATTTTCAGCAATTTAACTCTCCCTACATTTCCTGTGTTAAGAGAAAGCTTGTTTTTTCATTACCCTGGGAATCCAAGCAGGATTTGTTTTCCTATAGCGGGAAAGAGCCATCCTGTAGATGTCACATATGCTACGCAAATATTCTCCCAGTGGGCTACTCCCCAGCCTCTCACTGGGGGATTCTAGGCAGGTGCTCCACCACTGAGCCACACCCCAGCCTCTAACTGGGGGATTCTAGGCAGGTGCTCTACCACTGAGCCACATTTCTAGTTTCTTACTGGGGGATTCTAGGCAGGTGCTCTACCACTGAGCCACACCCCCAGCCTCTCACTGGGGGATTCTAGGCAGGTGCTCCACCACTGAGCCACACCCCAGCCCCTCACTGGGGGATTCTAGGCAGGTGCTCTACCACTGAGCTACACCCCAGCCCTTTTGATATTCTAAATCAGTCTATGGCCACCAACCCTGAAGGACTAGAGCATAAATTTAAACCCATGTCTCTCAGTGTTGTCTTCTGTCTGGGGGGAGGCAGGACAAAGATAAGAAAGATGTACTATGGATGCATAGTAAAGAGATCTTAAGGAGCACATTGTTCAACAGAGGACATGTTTAAAGTTAAATGAATGAGAAATGTTTTGTGTTCTTTTGGTACAAAGCCCAGCAGTGATGGGCTCCCAGGGAAGGAAAGGACATCTGGGACTGGCTCCACCACCCATGAAGTCCAAGGCATTGCACTCCTCTGCACCATCTCTCAAGATCTGTCTAATGGAAGGTAGAGAGGTCTTGCTCACATTGACCTAACACCAAACTTTTTGCAGCATCCACACATCGGTCTTCATTCTGTACTCTGCTGCTTCATCCAAGTGACACCATGGTCCCCTGCTGCCCAAAACAATGTATGCAGTACCAGAGATAATAGACATGCACAGACAGGGTTAATTGTAGAAAGGTTTCTCGTTACCAATTATGAGAACTAGAGGCTGGAGTAACAGTTAAGCTGTTAGGGCCTCTTCAAGAGAAGCCAGTACTCCTAAGTTCAGTTTCTGGTACCTATATCAGATGGCTCACTATTGCCTGTAACTTCAGTTCGAGGGCTCCAAAGCCTGACCTCTGCAGACACATGCACACATACCCACATCTACAGACAGAGGCACATACACATATTTTAAATAATAGTAATTGTGAGAACGTGGTTCTTTATGCCAGAATCTCATGCTTCCCAAGCTGACCTTGTCCTCTTTCTATGTAGCTAAGAATGACCTTGAACCTTTTATTCTTTTTCTTCTCCCTCCCGAGTGTTAGGATTATAGATGTGGACTACCACACTTATATCCTTACGCAGCTGAAACGCAGGGTTTCCAGCTTTCCGGGCAGGCACTGTGTCTCCTGAACTCATTCATCTTCAGCCTGTCCTCACCGATGGTTTTAAACCAGCTTCACCCATAAACTGAAGATCTTTTTAAGTCTTCATCTGTATGGGTGCATGGTACTTGTGGGTTAGGCAGGTGTGCATATAAACAGGTGCATTCAGAGGTCATAGGACCTTGTTTGAGTCAGTGTAGCAGTTTGTCATTGGCTCCCATAATCTCATAGGAAGCAGCACTATTAAGAGGTGTGGCTTTGTTGGAGTGGGTATGACCATGTTGGAGGAAAGGTGTCACCATGGGGCTTTCAGGTTTCCTGTGCTGAGGATACTGCTCAGTATATCTCAGTTGACTTCCTATTGCCTGCAAGATGTGGGACTCTCCGCTATTCCTCCAGCACCATGACTGCCTGCATGTCACCATGCTCCCCACCATGATGATAATGGACGGAACCTCTGAAACTATAAGTGAGCCCCAATTAAATGTTTTCCTTATAAGAATTGCTGTGGTTGTGGTGTCTATTCACAGCAATCGAAACTCAAACTAAGACAGTCAGGCTTTCTTACTGTTTTAGGCTAGCTGGCCCATGCACATCTGAGGATTCTCCTCTTTACCTTGGTCTTGCCACAGACATGCAATACCATGTGTGACGTTACATGTGTTTCTCGGGATCCAAACTCAGATCCTCAGACTCATGATTAAAGCTCTGAGCCATCTCCCCATCTCTAAACTGACTTTTAATCCAGCCCACCTTTTGCCCATTTTGAATAAGTTGAAGCCCCTCTTTAGGCTTCAGTTTTTGTCACCCAAAATATGGTGTCAAATAACCATTATACTCTGTCCTAAGGATCAGGGCATATGGGGTGACAACTGGGAACTGGAATTGTTTGGAACTTCTTGCACATGTGCCTGATACTTCAACTTGGTTGCTAGCAGACTTCTCGGGGACTGTAAACCAGGAGCTTATATGGGGTTACTTCCTGTGTCTTGAGCTTTGGTACAGTTTGAAGTGGAATCCATTCCATTCACTCGAGAGTTTGAACACTTGTCCCATAGCAGGTGGCTCCATTTGGAGAAATTCTGAGACCTTTGTGGGCAAGTGGGCAAAGGACCTTTTGTGGTCACTGGGAAAGGACTTTTAAACTCTTCCAGTTCCTGCCTAAGAGCTCTTCTCTGGTCAGCCATGATGTGAAAAGCAGCTGCTACAAGCCACACAGACAGAACCGCCACAGCCATCATGCCTCCCTACCATCCTTGATGGATACCCACAAAACCACAAGCCAAAAGGAATCCTTTGCCCTTAAACTGTTTCTATTGATATTCTATCACCAAAAAGAGGGGTGGTGTGGGGGGAAGAAAGGTCTCATGACAAGATGTCTGGATTCTGAGAAGGAATACCTGACAGAGCATGTGGAAACCACATGACCTTTTCTGGCTTGCTCTGGAGCTCATGCAGTAATAATCCATTGCAGTCTGGTGGTTACAGTCCAGACAGTAAAACCAGCCTAGAGGCAATAGGAGGTGCCTAGACATTACTCCTGTTCTGTTTGTTAGGAAGTGCACCAATGTGGGGCTGACTACATCCATGCAAAACCCGAGGAAGCTTGGAAAGGAATTTTAGACAAAAGAACAGAGTTAAGCACGGCTTCTTGGTAGCTGGCATTTTTTTTTTCAAATGGGCTCTGTTTGCTGGCAGCAAACAGGGGTGTCATGGCTCCTTTAAGAGTGTCTTCCTGATTCAGCATCAGCAGCAAAAAACAAAACAAAACAAAAACATGCTGTTTTGAAACGGCAGCTTTCTGGTTTGTGCTAGTCACAGGAACAGCTCTGGCTTTTTCAGGAGGCCCAGCACTTAAATGTGGTCTGTGAGCAGAGCAGTGTGTTACAAATTGCTTAGCGGTGACCCAGACCCACTGCAACCCTGGAGCTGGGGCAATGTGCATGGCTCTCAGAGGCAATAAACATGCCTCTGCTATGTTTGACTGTGTGGAGCCAACAGGCAGTGCCGTGGAGTTCGTCCTAGCCATGCCCACTTAGCATTTAAAAGAAAAAAAAGTGTTTCTGCTCAAAAAATAATTACAGATACACATGCAATAAAGACAAATCCAGATGGAAAATACTTCTAAACGGGTCATGGTGTTGGATAAATAAATGTAGGCTTGGGAGAGAGAAGAAGTAGTATAAAAAGAAGTAAATGGGGGCTGAGAGATGGCTCAGAGGTTAAGAGCACTGCCTGCTCTTCCAAAGGTCCTGAGTTCAATTCCCAGCAACCACATGGTGGCTCACAACCATCTGTAATGAGATCTGGTGCCCTCTTCTGGCCTGCAGGCATACACGCAGACAGAATACTGTATACTTAATAAATAAATAAATATTTAAAAAAAGAAGTAAATGGTTTTGTAAAATAAATAAATAAAAGTCTTTAAAGAGACAGAGTACAGGCATTCATAGATTAAAGGAGTAAAGAAAAATAAGCCACATAAGGATGAAAAATACACAGAGAGTCTGGATTATGTATATTATTGTGTTTTCTTTAAATTTTTTGACTGCAAATGAGTTAAGTACAGAGAGACACCATGTAGCTGCTGCTGAAGAAGACAGGTGCCTGGGAACTTTATTGGTAAACCATGAGACTTGTGGTAAAACATAAAATAATAGAAATGGGTTAATTTAAGATATAAGAGCTGGCTAGCAATATGCTTAAGCTATTGGTCAAGCAGTGTTTTAAATAATATAGTTTCTGTGTGATTATTTCAGGTCTGGGCAGTCAGAAATTAACAAGCAGCCTCCACTTACAAAATGGCACCTAACATGGAGCCCAAACCCACAACCCTGAGATTAAGAGTCTCATGGTTTACCGAATGAGCCTGGAAACGGGGCTGTGAGCATGGCTCAAAAAAGCTGGCACTGAAAGAACAGTCTCCAACAACAATTCGGGTGGTTGGTTGGTTTTGTGTATATATTAGGACATATGTATGCATGTTTACATGTGAGCATACAGAGGCCTGACACCAGACCCCACACAGAGTCAAGTCCTCCCACCAGGTGAGGATGATGGGCTCATTAAATACCTTTAATACTGTGTGTTGAAACCTAGTCCTCAATAATTCAGATTATGTGCTTGGAGACAGGGCCTTTAAAGAAGTGATTAAGTTAAAGTCATTAGGAGGAATTCAAATCCCTCTGACTGGTGTCTTTACATGAAGAAGCCATTAGAATGCAGATAGGCCAAAGGAACCTACAAAGTCACAGGGAGAAGACAGCATCTGTAAGTTAAGGAGAGGGCCTGGGGAAGCCAGCCCTGTCCACACCTTTATCTTGAACTTGGACTTCTGCCCTCTGGGACTGTAAAAAAATCATTGTCTGTCATTAGGCCACCACCACTCACGTCTTACCTGAGTGGACATAGCAACATGTTCCAGTGCAGTACTAAGTACCTTTGGTAATTAATAGGATAGGGCCTGCCATTCTTGCTTACACTACCTGTGCTATAAATCCATCTATCCATCCATCCATCCATCCATCCATCCATCCATCCATCCATTCTCCTACCCATCCATCTATCTTAGCACTCTCATATACCTGTGCTCTTGGCATTTAGTTTCTATGGGGACATTTATGTGAACTTTTCAGTTATAGCAAGTTTACCTGCAGTTTGCTTTCTAACTTCTCATGACACTCCCACCCCCATCCCTTACTCCCACCCCACCCCCTTATAAGGCTTGGTGTCCTTGAAGACAAATTTAGCATTTAAGGTACACTTTTTAAACCTTTCAGTCTTCCTTGTCATATTCATTTGATTTATTCCATCACTCTGAAAAGTTACTAGCTAAATGAGGTGTATGACTGAAGGGTCACATAAGAACGACAGGAAGTACTTAGGTGAGGGGGGTGGAGCAAGCCTTAAAGTAGTTCATGGTTTTTTTATTTATTTTTAAGATTTATTTATTTATCATGTATACAACATTCCTTCCATGTATGCTTGCATGCCAGAAGAGGGCACCAGATCTCATTACAGATGGCTGTGAGTCACCATGTGGTTGCTGGGAATTGAACTCAGGACCTCTGGAAGAGCAGTCACTGCTTTTAACCTCTGAGCCATCTCTCCAGCCCCAGTAGTTCATGTTTTTTGGCTCATAATTATACTTTAACAAATTCATAGTTAAAATAACTAAAAACAAGAGCCTTAATGCGTGCAAAAGTGTGTATCTCTAAATTGTGGTAAAAGGAGAAAAATAAGAGGCCGTCAAAATATCCAATAATGAGAATATTATGCATCATGAAATAATTAAATTCATATTTTCAAAGGATATCCAATAATAAAGGAAAATGGTCAAAATAGTGTTAGGTGGGAAATTTATTATGTTTTTTCTCTTATAATATTTGTAATATGCATATGGATGGGTGAATGGGTGGGAAAGTGGTGGGTGGATGAATAATTGGATGGACAGGTGAATGGGATGATGTGTGGATGGGTAGATGCCTGGATAAATACAAGAATGGGTGGTGGTAAAATGAATGATGTGGATGGGAACCTGGAGAGATGGGAGAAAGTGTGAATCGGTGAATGGTGGGAGAGACTGGTGGATGGATTGATGGATGGATAGGTAGAGGGACAGATGACTGTGTAGGAGGATGGATAGATGCATGGGAGGGAGGATAACGGATAGAATGGATGGGAGCATTCACTGATGAATGTGTGGTATAATACAGTGGATGGATAGATGCATGCATGCATGTATACCACATGGAGCGATAAAAAAAGATGTACCCAATATTAATGGTGGTCATTCCTGCACAGGATTTTTCTTTCTTCCTTTAAAACTTCTGAAATGCAATGTGGTGGTGTTCACCTGCAATTCCAGAATGCAGGAAGCTGAGGCAGGAGGATCAAGGACTCAGCATGGGCTACCTAGTGAGATCCTCTTTCAAATAATATGAAATAATAAAACTTCTTAGCCTCTTAGAATTTCCAGAAGAGACCACTTCTCTTTATAATACATAAGACATAAATCATAGACAGTTCTACGCTTCAGTGTGGGGGGGGTGCTGGCTCCTATTCCCCCCACATTAGGTGGAGCTCTTGGCAATGCCATTTTCAGTATGGTTGCCTCTTCCCAGCCCTCATTTTACCCCACTTTCCCTTTCCTCCTCTCAATGAAGAGCACATCGGAGACTGCCTCAGCCTGGCTGGCTTCGCCCTGAGCTTGACAGTAGCACCGGAGAGCATTTGGTGGGAACACAGAGAAGCACAACTGAAAACTGGAAGGGGTCTAAGAAACCATCCGACATGGTTATTTATCCTAATGTCAGCCTGAAAAACAAGAAATGTACCAGAGAACATTCCGGTTTGCCAGAATAAGCCATTATGGCTCTCTCACCCATGAAGTTGCCTGAGTCATTTTTGAAACTATTTGTATTTCCAAGCCTGAACCATTTCCATAAATCTACGACTCCTGGTGTGAGGCCCAAGCTGGAGGACAGAGTATAATAGAAATGCATATGGGTTTCTCTCATGGCTACTCTCCCTGCCTCTGTGCACTAGAGGAACCCACAGTGGTGGCCCTTGGCTAAAGCTGGGTCAATGTGATGTGTAGGATGGGCGTGGTTGGCAGCACTGGATCAGCCTGCCTCTGTAGCCACGTATTCAGAGCCTGACTGGGAAGTTTAAGATCCTTGCCTGGTGTGGCTGGCTGAACAAAGGATATGTAGACCAGGGCCTGGGGCAGTTCTTGTGTGTGTGCCCACATGCATGTATATGCACATGCATGTGTGTGTGTGTGTGTGTGTGTGTGTGTGTGCATGCATGTGATGTGCACTCTGTGTCCTGTGCACATACCTGTTCCCTTGCAGAGGCCAGAAGAAGATATTGGGTCTCCTATTCTGTAAGTCTCTGCTTGATTTCCTCGAGACAGGGTTTCTCTGAACCTGGAGATAGGCTGACAGCCAGCGAGGTGCCTGGCTCTATTTTCCTTTCTCCATCTCCCACAATACCAGGGTTATAGGCACACATATTGACACCAGGCTTTTCATTGTGGACGGTGGGGATTCTAACTCTGGTCCTCATGCTTGCACAGCAAGTGCTCTTTCCCACTAAGCCATCTCCCAAGCCCTAACATCTCTCGCATCCAAGAATCCCACAGTGCACCGTGCAAGCATCAAAAAGATCAAGTCGGCATGCTCGCCACAGAGGTCTGAGCAGAGAATTGGCATGATTAATGCTGAGCAGCTACGAGTGGGGGCATGGTTGAGGAAGGAAGTCTTTGAATTGGAAGTTAAACAACATAGCCAATTCATGAGACAGTAGTGATCACAGTGGAGAGCAAGATAATATTCAAACGAAGTTACAAATGAGGACCAGGAAAGTCCAGGGGAAAGATACAGGGTACAGAGAAGACCGTGGAAGGCAAGGCATTTCAGAAATCAGAGGGATAATGAGCTATGTCATTTGATGGCCGTTCTGGGCCGACATGTTCCAACTGTAGCACACAGTTCTTCTGCGGTCTGTCCTTGGTTCACAGCTGATTTTTCCCTTTGGAAGCATTGTCAGGGTTTACCCCGAAGCAGCTTATTTTCCAGTTCCTTGCCCAGTCACTCAGCCCTGTAGACCTCTGACGTCTATCTCCATTGGCCTGGCCTTCTACCACCCAGGAAGGTCCAAGGTCACTCGCTGCAACATGGACTTCACTGGGCACATTTTGTTTCCGATTGTTTGCAAACGTGTCAGTGGGGACCATTTCCGGAGCTCTTCTCTGCTCCCTGCAGCTGGTACAGCCCCTTCCAGAACAGACTCTTTTTCCTCCCTGTTTTAGCATCATTTTCTTGCCTAATTTCATCAGCCCACACTGCCCTTCTCCCGCTATGCTAAAGGTTTGAAAGCAGATTTTGGTGCAGATCTTTGAACATCTAGCACATTATTTCCATGTGTTTCCTTTTGACCAGGAGCTGGTTTGCTCCTGTAAGAGCTGTCCCTAGGCCTGACTTTCTCCTTCCCAGATAATGAAGCTTTCTCTTGGAGGTAGATGATTATGCTGTTTATTCTGAGTCACCATCTTGCCTAGAACAGAAGCGACATCTACTCATCTGTTCTCAGGGTCGTTGCTAGCTATGCAATGTCCCCACTAGGCTAATTTTCACCAATGTCTTTTATTCTTAGAGGACACATTTTAAAGGCACACTGTCCTCAACAGTATAAAGGTGATCAAAGAGACCCAAGAAAAGTTTTTTTTTTAAAAAACACAACACAAAAAAAATCACTCTCTTCTAACAAAACATTTGCATCATATAACTTAGTCACTTTTCTATTGCCATGACAAAGGCAACTTATAAAAGAAAGCGTTTGATTTGGAG
>NW_004949125.1:971890-974270 GCF_000317375.1 Microtus ochrogaster | reverse complement strand
CAGCTGGGGACCAAGCATTCAAACATATGAGCCTGTACCAGTCATTCTCACTCAAACACCCACATTCTCCTGCCTGGCCCCCAAAGGCTTGGAGCCGTATCATAATGCAAAAGGCATTCAGTCCAACTTCAAAAGTCCCCAATAGTCTATAACCATTTCAACAAAGCTTAGAATACAAAGTCTCTTTTGAGATTCAAGACAATCTCTTAATTGTAGCCTCTGTCAAATCAAACAGCAAATTATATACTTCCAACATGCAATGGCCCAGAATATATATTACCATCCCGAAGGGGTGGAAAGGGGGCATAGTGAGGAAATACCGATCCAAAGCAACACCAAAACCCAGCAGGGCAAACTCCAAATCCTCTAGCTCCACAGCTGATATCAAAGGGCTTTGATGGCTCCCTCCCCCGCCCACAGCTTTGCTGTCTACAATACACTTCTCTCTCTTGTTCCACTCACTGTCTGCAGCTCTCCTTGGCAGGTATTCCACAGCTCTGGAATCTCCAACACAATCCAGGATTCACTTTCATAGCTTGATGCAATGGCTTCTCGGGGCCTTCACGAAGGGACTCCTCTGCCACTTTCTTTAACTGTGGAGGAAGATTCCTCAATCCCTTCGCTTCTCTGTTCTTCATGACTCTACAGCCAGAATCAAGTGAGTGATGCTGCCTCATTCTGCTGCCTGCTTGAGACAGAGCCTGGCCCACACCTTGAATTTTACTTGAATAAGCTTTGATTTGTTGTTGCTCTTTAGGGATGGATGGTCCCTTGGGCCTTTTTTTTTCCCCCACAAATTGCAGAATTAGCTGGGCAGGGTCTCACCCAGGGGGCATCTCTCCCTCTATCCCATTCTCCATAGGTCTTTCTTTAAACTTCTTATTCCTTTGAACACAAGACTTGGCTCCGACATTGAATTTCCTGGTTCTCTTTGACTCCTCAAATTGTATTTTGTATTTCTTTTTGCCCTGCTCACTCCCTCCACAAGAGTGATTACTAATAACCACACAGCAGAGTCGATACCAGGCTGCTTTGAAATCTCTTGCCAACACAATTTCTCCAAATTTTTTTCCATTTAGCCTTAAGCAGATTCTTCAGACAAGGGCAAAAGGCAACCACGTTCTTTGCCAAAATACCATAAACACACATTAGTTGTAAGTAAAAATAAACAACAAAAATAAATGTTTAAGAAAAGGTCAAACATGTAAATAAAACACAGAAACCACCCTGAAGGAAAGAGGAGAAGGAAGCCAACCAATAGGGTGATCCCAAGCCCCAGGGTTTTGCAAATCCCAGTTTTTGGTTTCCCAAGTCCATTCTTACAAACACAGTATTAAAAGCATTATCTAGGCCAGCCTGGTCTACAAGAGCTAGGTCCAGGACAGGCTCCAAAGCCACAGAGAAACCCTGTCTCAAAAAACAAAACAAACAAAACAAAACAAAAAAAGCATTATGGTAGATAACTATGGCAAATCCAGCAGCTCAGATCATAGTTGTTACTGAAGAGTTTTTGTAGCCATTTGGTAGAGAGCGTTGAACACCATGAGGATTGAGAAAGGAAACACTGAGACTAATTCAGGAGCAGCAGAAGCGGGAGGGAAACATGGGAATAGATGGGGCAGGCTAGGCAGGATTTTGGTTGGCTGGAATAATTTCACATTCTGGGAGCATAGAGACTGTCCTTAATGGTCTGTCCCCGGGGGATGTGGAGGTATCAAGGCAGGTGGATGGTAGTTCAGGCTCTAAAAGGAGGCTTCTGGGAGTTTGGGTTTTGAATAAGTTGGTTTGCATTTATAATACTCATAGGCGAACATTTGCCATATTGAGTGACTTTTCCTGGGGAGACATGAATAAACATCAACTCACCCTGAAAGTGCACCTGACATCAGACCAAAGAAATGGTTCCCTTTAAGTTTTGCATGCTGATCTAGTGAGTTCACTGGGGTTTGTTACAAAAACAAAACAACAGCAACAACATTAACGAAAAACATGGATGAAGTGTTACTCACAGCGGCCTGGGTAGGAATTCCCTACAGAAACATAGGTGAGGGGTTCTTTATAGAAGTCTGAGTGTCTGGGACAGCTGCATCAACAAACCCACTGCAGCATGGGTGACGATAAAGGTGACGTTTCTTGGAATCCTCTGAACAACGTGTAGGCAGCTACACCACTGAAAATCTTCCTCTTCGACCTCAGCCATTCATTTGCTCAGCAAGGACTCAGTGAGTCTTTTTTTTCTTTTTTCTTTTCTTTTTTTAATATTTATTTATTTATTATGTATACAATATTCTGTCTGTGTGTATGTCTGCAAGCCAGAAGAGGACACCAGACCCCATTACAGATGGTTGTGAGCCACCATGTGGTTGCCGGGAATTGAACT
>NW_004949125.1:942935-970984 GCF_000317375.1 Microtus ochrogaster | reverse complement strand
ATACATATATATATTAGAGTACTACTCAGCAGTAAAAAACAAGGACTTCTTGAATTTTTCATAGGAAGCTTAAAGTTATTTATTCCCTCCCCTCTACAACCGAGGTAATGTTTCAGTCTGAAGGCGACAGCTATGGAAGACATCTCTAGGGGTTCAGTAAGTCTGGGGATGGGAACCCAGACCCTCCGGGGTCAGCGATGCCTTCTGGTGTCAAACCATGAAAACTGAAGATTGAGAGGACATGATCACCACACTGTGGTCATTGTTGGTACCCTTCCAGGAGCTTTACATAGAGTTACTCTTGGCCAGTTGAGTCAGAACTGAGAGGAAATGGGAGGGCTCTAATGGAATCAATACTGAGAAGAAGTGTCTCACACCAACTCTCCCCACTGCCACCGGTGCAGACCCGAGACTGGCAGGCAGACACTGATGGTTCAAGGTTCTTTGCAATGACGTCTATGGAGACACGCAGGTAGTTACAGGAAAGGAGGTGGTTCATTAGGGAAGCCAGGAAGGGGAGCCAAGAGACGTGCCCTACTGCTTGCCTGTGGCTTGGCTCAAAGAACATCAAAAGGGAAAGGGGGTTGGAGGGAGGTATACAGTAACCGTTTATGAACCTATAACATTCGTATAACATGGACTTTCCTAAGCATGCTCCCTTGGTTTAGAGAAGTTCAGGTAGATTAAGGGCTGCCAGTCTTTCCATTGCTGTGGCCTTTCCTATGTTAATCTGCAGAACCTCCTCCATTGTACTCGGCTATCCTGCCTCAAGACCACTGGGGTACCCAGTAGCAAAGCTTCAGACAGGGTCCCAGTTCAGCAATCACGTGGCTGTGGAATCCACACCCTGTCTCTGTCCTTAAGTAAGCCTTGATACCCTTGTCTATGTAACAGGGGGTGTGTTTGGAGGAAGAATGAGGATCTCAATCTAAACATTTTGTGATTGTTCCACATTGCTGCTCTTGCAAATTTCTCTGTTTTCTGGATTGTTTCAGGCATGGGACCCTGGATCATGTTTTCCCCTTTATTCTTGCTACTGTTTTTGGTTTTTTTTTGGTCTTTCTATTATTATTTTATTTTTGTTTTCTCTGCTCTGCTGGATCGCCACTATCCATGGGCTATCCTCTCCCCCCCCCCCAGAGGCTGAGAGAGTGGTTCTGTAAAGGTGAGGGGGGAAGCAGAAGGAAGAGTACATAGTTCAAAGCCATCCTCAGCTTCAGGGGCCAGCAGTGGGGTTCAAGGCCCACTTGAACTGTGTGAGACCCTGTCTCAAAAAACAGTTGATTAGTAAAAGGAATAGGGTTTAACCAAGAGTAGTAGCTCAAGGAATGAAGGTACCCTTGAATTCTTCCCGCTGCTGGCTGCTTTGAGCAAGGACAGGCCCTGCAGACACTTCCGTGCATAACAATGACATTGAAGGCTTAGGAGGCCAAAGAAGTCTTTATGAATTGTTACCCATCTGATACCTCCTGGGAAATGGCTTGCTTCTTCTGAATGATGGTCCAATTAACAAGAGGCTAAGGTTATAACATCAGATGTGTTTCTTTTATTCGGTGAACACTTACTGTATGTCTACTGTGAATCAGATACCGCTAAGGGGTCAGAGAAAAAGAAAAGAGTAAATCCCTGTCCTCGGAGAACTTACAACTTAGGGGACCATGCACACCAGAAATAATGACTTCGAACACAAGTCATTTGTCTGCTATCTCAGCTCAATAAAGCTTACATGGAAGAGTCTTAAGAGATCTGTCATTTATGGGCTAGGGAGATAGCTCAGTCAGTAAAGAGCTTGCCTTGCCTTGTCAGCAGGAGGACCAGAGCTCAACCCTTGGCTCCCACACATGGCACTGTAAACTTGCAATCCCAGCACAGGGGAGATGGAGATAAGAGTGTCCCTGGGGCTCCCTCACTAGCCACCCTAGCTTAATTGATGAGCCCCACGCTAATGAGATACTCTGTCTCAGAACAGGAGAGATGGTACC
Source organism: Microtus ochrogaster (assembly GCF_000317375.1). Taxonomy (NCBI): domain Eukaryota; kingdom Metazoa; phylum Chordata; class Mammalia; order Rodentia; family Cricetidae; genus Microtus; species Microtus ochrogaster. The sequence continues at coordinate 969,002 of NW_004949125.1, read as the reverse complement.
AGACAACATCTGAGCTTGTCTTCTGGTCTCCACACACATAAACATAGATGCACACACATAAATATACACACGAAAATAAACCAGTTATCACGATTTTGTGTGTATATTTATGTGTGTGCATGTATGTTTATGTGTGTGGAGAACTTAGGAATTTTTTTATTAGAAGATTTTTTTCATATTTGTTTATTTTATGTCCCCTGGAATTGGAGTTGTGCTTGTTGTAAGCCACCACATGGGTACTGGGAGCAAACAATCCCAGGTCCTCTGCAAGAACAACAGGTTCTCTTAACCACTGAGCCATCTCTCTAGCCCTACAGTAATTTTGTTTATTTTTTTTTTTTGAGACAAAGTCTGGAACTCACTATGTAGCCCAGACTGCCCTTCCCATTCTCTTGTTTCAGCTTCTCAAATGCTGTGATTAAAGGTGTTTAAAGCCATTCCTCACTTATTACAGATTTTCCAAATTGAAAAGAAAATGAGAGAAAGCCAGTATGTTACCAGAGGTTTTAGGGCCAACATCTGGGCCCCAGAAATTCTAACAAGCTAAGTCAGCCACTTGTAGCCAATAGACCAATGAAAGAGAAAAGTAATAGTAAAGTAGAGAAAAAAGATTTATCCAGTGTGGCCACATCAGGACCAGGAAAAAGATAAAATGGTCCAGAGACCCCCCCAAGTCCATCTCTGAGATCTTGATACGAGGCTTAGGTTTAAATAGAGGGCAAGAAGTGTGTATAACCGGTGCCGGTCAGGGTGTGGTCCTATCTCTCATTGATCCATCACTGTCTTGGCCTCTCGTCTCTGCCAAGGTTAATCTGCTAAATTGCTGGAAGAGTTTGAAGTGTCTTCCTGGAAGATAAATCCCTCCTCTGCTTTGTACCTGTTTCAGCCTGTTTCTTCTCCCAGCACGAGATTCCCAAGGGTCCATCATTTCAATTGTCCAGTAGTTGAAAGGGGAGAGGGACACATATCTGGAGCAGTGGTTCTCAATCTGTGGGTCATGATCCCTATGTGGTCCAATGACCCTTTCATAAGGATCACTTAAGACCAGAAAACACAAGATATTTACATTATGACTCATAACAGCAGCAAAATTACAGTGATGAAGTATGAACAAAAATAATTTTATGATTGGGGGCCACCACAACATGAGGAAAGTATTTAAAGGGTCATAGCATTAGGAAGGTTGAGAGCCACTGGTCTTGAGCATCTTCTGCTCCTGCCATGATGGTCACATGAAAATGTGGCTTACGTATGCAATCAAGATCAATGATACTTCTGCTAAGAAGCCAGAAGGAAAGTCTTGTAAACTTAAACAAGAGATTGGAATGGTCAGAAATTGACCTATCCAGGGTGGCATCAGGTGAGCAGAGAGTAGACAAATCAGCATAAGCTAGGTTATATTTCCCTGCCTGGGAGACTGGGTGATGAGGCTGGGGAGGAGACAGACTACTGGGCCAGAGGCTGTACAAGAGATGAGAGACAGGTAGATAGAGGGAGGAACCCTGGGTGGGGAGAGAGGATGCCAAGAGCAGTTAGGCATCTGGATATACTTAAAGAAAGCATGAACTAGGAACACAGCAGTGGACACTCTGCCTCATGCTATAAAAGCCTGTTGCTGCATTCATGGCTCACACTGCCATGCTAGGCTACGTTCATTGCTCACACTGACATGCTAGGCTACATTCATTGATCACACTACCGTGCTAGGCTAGAAATGGCAGCCTTTGGTTGACGCATTAGCAATAGTATATTTTCTTGGAGTATTAGTAACTTTTCTCATTGCTGTGGCAAAAATACCTACACATGTAACTTAAGGGAGAAAGGATTTCTTCTGGTCACAGTTCTGGGTACAGTCTGTCTTGGCAGGGACGGCATGACAACAGATGTAGGAAGCAACTGCTCACAGGGCATCCACAGTCAGGAAGCAGAGAGAAAGGAACACTGATACTCAGCTCGTTTTCTCCTTCTTATGTAGTTCATGAAATTGGTGTGCCGTTCCGTTTAAATTAATCTAATCTAAAGATTCCTTCATAGAAGTTCCCCAGGAGCATGTCTCTTAGGATATTCTAGATCCTGTTAAGTTCCAAGTCTATATTAACCCTCAATACCTACATTATCAAAGTGGACACACGAGCCTTGGTACTAATGGAAATAATTTGTTAACACCATCTAACCCTTTACAGTGTTAACATGTCTGCCATCTCAACCTAGCATGGTGTGAGCCATGAACATAGCCTAGCATGGCAGTGTGATCCATGAATGCAGCAACATGTTTTTATCCCATGAAGCGCAGTGTCCACCGCTGGGTCCCATTTCATGCTTTCTTTAAGTAGATTCAGATGCCCAGTTGCTCTTGGCACAGGCTAAATAGCATATGGAATAGGAAGTAAGAGCCAAGTGGCTTTGAAAGTTAATAGCTTTTTTAAAAAAAAAAGTGTTTTCAAATTTCTAAAAAGTTGAAAGATTAGTGTGAGTAGAATATACATGTTTTTTTCTAGTGCTAACACACTAAAACTAACAAAATTGATGTCCTGCCCTGTTCTCCCCACTTCCCCTCTCCCCAGTCCCTCCCTCCTTCCTTCTTCCTCTTGCCCAATTTGTCATTCATCACTTCACTCTTTTTTTTTTTTTTTTTTTTTTTCGAGACAGGGTTTCTCTGTGGCTTTGGAGCCTGTCCTGGAACTAGCTTTATAGACCAGGCTGGTCTCGAACTCACAGAGACCCGCCTGCCTCTGCCTCCCGAGTGCTGGGATTAAAGGCGTGCGCCACCATCGCCCGGCTCATCACTTCACTCTTAATTCCTTCACCGTGCCTCTAGTAAAATTAAAGGCATTGTGATATATTTTATATATTTTAAAGTATTTTTAAAACTAGTTTTAGGCTAATACAAAATAACATGTTTTACTCTCTCTCTCTAATGTGTGTGTGTGTGTGTGTTTGCAGAACTAGAGAGTAAACCCAGGGCCTCATACACACTAGACAAATAGTTTGCCACTGAGCTATGTTTCCAGCCCTCATATGTATCATTACGTTGTATGTTTCTTACAGGAGTGTTGTTTTATTGCTATTAGGTAGGGCACTAATCCCACACCTGCAAGAATCAGGCTGATAGGACACCTGCCAAGAATCCCCTAGTGGAGGTTTGAATGCTCAGTGCTTTCTGAGAACAAGCAAGGCCCTGGGTTCTGTCCTCAGCACCCCTGAAGAACAAATTAACATAAACTGATATAGTCCCCAATTTGTCTCCTGAGTGTTTTGTTGTCCAGGTACTAGGAGCCAATACAAGTTTGTCTTAGTGCTTAGCTGCACTATGTATTCAGACATAGAGGTGGTTCCCTGTTTCTGCTTGTTTTTAAGAAACTAGGGCCATTTGCTCCTCAATGCCTCTCTTTCTTGGCTGATTGCTTTCTCTTAGAGTCAGGTTAAACACACACCACGGAGGGCGTGGCCTCCCTCCTTCACAGGGGTGATTAGGGGAATACTTGTCCACTTGCTTCACCTTTGATGAGGCTAAGTTTGGCCACCTGGTTAAGAGTAAAGGGCAGGTTTCTATGAGGGATGGGTGGTGTAGCTGGTTTCTACCATGGGGATGGAGTTAGAGTCCTGGTCTGGACTTACAAATGACAATAATAACAATAGCTTCCAAGTGCTACTGCCTGTAAGGATGCTATAAATGAGTGACTTTACAGGAAAAACCTCCCTTGACTGTGGTTTGTGATAGGTGTGATAATATGTTCAGTCTGGACGTAGATGAGACACTGGGAGGGACAGCGAGTTACTGGGGTTACACAACAAGTTAGTGGCAAAGTCAGTCTTCAAACACCAGCACTTGACTTAAAATCCGAGTGTCACTGGCTGGTCAGCCCTCCCCTAGCTTCAGGGTAGGTTCAGTGTCTCAGGAAAAGGATCTAAACAGGATTGAAACTTCCTGGTTCCTTGCGCCATTTAGAACAGCACTAAAGAGATATGAAGAATAGATGACATTTTATTTACTTGTTTTCTGGTGTTTCTGTTATTGTTATTTATTTGTTTTGTTTTGTTTTTGAGACAGAATCTCTTGTAGCCCAAGCTGATCTCTAGCTTGGTGTATAGGTGAGGCTGCCCTTGAACTTCTGATCCTTCTGTCTCTACCTCCCAAGTGCTGGCACTGCCAGTGTGTGACTCCATACCCTGCTAGGCTTCTAATTTTAGAACAGACCAACAACACTAACGCAGAGGCTGGGCCTTATTCTTATGGAATGGGAGTTTGGCAAAACAGAGCAATAGGGCTCTCTATAAGGTAGTCAGAGAGAAAGGAGGGAGGGAAAGAGAGGGGGAGAGAGAGACACAGAGAAAGGGAGATCGACCTGGTGTGGTGGCACGCAGCGATCAACCCAGTGTTCAGAAGTCAGACGCAGGAAGATTACAACATCAGGGCCAGTCTAGGTTACATAGGAAGATCCTGTCTTAGAAATAAATAAAATACAGTCAGAAAGAATGGAATGAAAGTTAGAATAAAGAGAAAGGGAAACACCACAAATTACAGACTCGTAAAAACTGAGATGAGATGTCTCATTTGGTAAAGTGATTATCATGCCAGCACGAGAGCTTGAGTTCTGGTCCCCAGTCCCACGTAAAAAGTCAGGTATGGCAGCACACATTTTTACGTTAGTGCTGGTGTGTGTGTGTGTGTAAAACCATGCATGCCTATGTGTACAGTGTGTGTAGATGTTTGGGTGTCTGGGGCTCATTAGTCAGCCAGTCTAGCCAACTCTGTGAGCTCCAGGTTCAATGTGAAAGTCTTTTTCAAAAAATAAGATGGGCAGGTGCTAGTGAGGTAGCTCAGCAGGTAACAGTGCTTACTGCTATTGCAGAGGACCTGGTTTCGGTTCCCACGTGGCGGCTCGTGATCCCCTGCAACTCCAGTTCCTGGAGATTTGATGCTGCCTTCTGACCCCCACAGGTACCAGGTGTACTCACATACATGCAAGTAAACACTCCAAACACATACAAATAAATCTTAAAAAAAAAAAAGCACAAATAAATCTTGAAAAGGCGAGGTGGGCAGATAATAAGCAACGACCCTTTGGCCTCGGCTCACACAAGCACACTCAGACTCCCCTCCAGCTATACTGACAAATGCACACTATGCTTGCAGCATCCAGCTGGAGAGAGAAACAGCACTCAGGAGGGGATCAGAGGTCTTTGGGATCAGCTGTGACCACCTGGTCTGCAGGGGTACACAACCTTCCATTTACTGTTTGGTCCCCTGAGACTGACTGCCTCCTGAAGTTGTGCTACATGCTCGCTCGTTTGCTCTGGGTCCCGTTGGAAATTTAAAGAGAGCCAGGAGCCTCGTCTTATCCACAGTTTATCCCCAGGGCCAATATTGAACGTTGGCACCCAGTAGGACTATTGATTGCCTCAACAGACTTCCATTTCCGAAGATAGTTGTCAGCTGTCTAATGGAGGCACACAGTAGGATGCTACTTGTAGAGTTTGGATCACTGAAACGAACAACACGAAACAAAACATGTTATCCAGACAGAAATAGAGACTCCGGCGAAACGCTGTCAGATGCAATCGGGCTGCCAAGGCTTTTTCATGTAGCTTGCAAGAGACTCTCAAACCAGTCACGTGAGAAAAGACCTTTCAGTGATAATCAAAGTGGGAAAGACTTCCAGAAACTCAGCAGGAAGCTCTCCTGGGAGCTGGGTTGATCCTGGCCCCTGCTGACCATCAGCAGGACTCTGAGTCACACCACCTGAAGCAGAACACAGAGAGGATTGCTGACTCTTGCAACTGGGAAGGCACAAATGTAGGGCACAGGAGTGCCGTTGAGGGATGACAACTGTCCAGCTTCATCTCTGGGTCTCTTTTCTCCCTGTCCTTATGTTCTTAAAAATTTTTCTAATTTGTACTTCATGTGTAAGAGTGTTTGCTTGCATGTGTGTCTGCCTTCTACTTGCGTGCAGTGCCCCAGAGGCCAGAAAAGGGCGTCCAGTCCCCTGAAACTAGAGTTACAGACTGTTGTGAGCTTCCGTGTGGGTGTTGGGAACTAAACTCAGGTCCTCTGCAAGAGCAGCAAGTGCTCTTAACCACAGAACCATCTCTCCAGTCCTAGCATGTCAATTCGTGAGATAGGATCTTGCATATTCCATGCTGGCCTCAAACCCACTATGTAGCTGAGGAGAGCCTTGAACTTCTGATCTTCCTGCCTCTACTTCCCAAGTGCTCGGATTCTAAGTATGTGCCCCCATGCCCAGTTTATGCATGGCTGGGGGTTGATCCTAAGGCTTTGTGCGTGCAAGGCAAGCACGCTACCAACTGGAATACATCCCCAACCCTCTCTCTGCTTTGCTTTTCACTTTCCGTGCTTATGGCACTGTTCTTCACTCGAAACAGAGTCTTGCTATGTAACCTCTGCTGGCTTTGAACTCCTGAGTCTCTCATCTCATCCTCCCAAGTATAAGAAGGATATACCATCAAGCCTGGATTTAAATAGCATCATTTGTGCGTGTGTGCTTGTGTGCATGTATGTGTTTGTGTGTGTGTGCTTGTGTGTATGTATGTGTAGGTGTGTGTGTGTGTGTGTGTGTGCACATGTGTGTGTGTGAATGACATGGTGTCATTCCTCAGGAGTACTATTCACTTCGGTTTTCTGAGATAGGGCATTTCATTGGCCTGGAATCTGCTAATACAGCTAGGCTAGCTGGTCAACGAGCCCCAGGGAGTCACCTGTCCCCAACCATGGAATTACAAGCCTGTGACTTATTCACCATTATCATAATTTCTACCAGCTTCAAACACGGCTTATTTCTTGGTTAGGGTTTCTAATCTCTTGATTAAACACTGTGACCAAAAGCAACGTAGGGAAGACAGGTTCATCATCCTGGAACGCTGTTTCCAGGTTCATCATCCAAGGCAGAACTCAGGGCAGGAACCTGGAGGCAGGAACTGGAGAGGAAGCCATGGAGGAGTTCCACCTACTGGCTTGCTCCTCCTGTTTTGCTCAGCCTGCTTTATTTCAGCACCTAAACCACCAGGACAAGGGTAACACCACCCACAGTGAGCTGGTCCCTCCCTGTCAGTCAATCATCAATCAAGGAAATGTACCCCAGGCTTGCCTACAGGCCAATCTTGTGAGACATTCTCTCAACTGAGGTGCTCTTTAGCTTGGGTCAAGTTGACATAAAAGTAGCCAGCCCGATTTCTATATTGAAGAAGAGGGAGAATGGGGTGTTAAAAACTGGGATTGTCGGTAGGAGCAGCGAGGGCTTCCCCTGTGGGCTCCACTTAGGAAAGTTCCCAGGAGAGGACTGTTTGGCCTATGCTGAATCACTCTCTGGGGCCAAGGGAACTGTGTAATCTAGTTGGTGATCCCCAAAGTCTCATGCTGATGGAGCACAGAAAGAGAGATACAAGCAGCACAGGCAGTAAGAGGGGGAGCTAGGGCCTCAGGTCAGTTTCATCAGTTTCTAATACAGATCCTCTCGATCCAAAGCAAAACCTTCCTGGTCACAGTATAAGGTCAACACCCCACTAGCAGAGCACAGTGCAGCAGCCTAGTGGCCATTCCATCTTTGGAAAGGATAGTGTGACTCATAGGCAGTCCCTATGGGAAAAAGGATGAAAAGAAAACAGTTAACAGATAGACAAGGCCTCAGTCTCCAGAGCTGCGCAAATAGCTTCTATGGTAGACAGGCACTAGATCAAACCATGGTCCACCCCAGCATGTTCTAAGCCAGATGGGAAGGAAGAGGGCACAGATAAATCACTGGGAGCAGATGGCATACACTTGAGAGGCCAGCGAGACCTTGCAGATGAAGTGGGGATGGTTGGTTGGCAGGGGTCTAGGACCTGCCCATGCAAACGGCCACCATGCCAAAGAGGTTGTCATTCTACAGCTGCGACCCCGGCTGTCAGAGTGCCTCAGTGGGACCTGAGGAGCTGCAGTTCAGGTGAGTCAGCTCCAGGCCTCCATCTGCTTCAAGCTGGTAGCAGTCGATGAAGATGAGAGGCCCTGGCGGACTTAAACATAACCTGAGGGGCAGGGTAATGAATGGGGCGTGGGGACAAGAGCAGCCACACAGGTGCTGCCCTAGGAGATCACACATGATGGCTGCCCCAGGGCCCTCTGGGTCTGAGAGGGCGAATGAGTCAGCTGCTAACAAAGACAAACCAATGGCTCTCACTTTCACAGGAGCAATGTGCACCAAGCAGGCGATAGATCTGGGAAAGAGTGGGTTTTCTGAGTCACGCTGTGCTGGCTCTAATCCCAGCTCTGCCACCAGCTTAGATATGTGAACTCCGGTTGGCTGCAAAGCTTGTCTGAGCCTCAATTTCCTCAACTATAAAATGAAGATAATTACACGTCCCTCCAAAGGTAGTCGTGAGGATTAAAACTCATAAGAAAAGTACCTGGCAGGGGGCGGGGGAGTAGTGGCCGGTATTATCTACATATACCTGGGACCTGTGAGTTTCCCAGCAGAATTCTATGAAGCCTTAGGATTGAGACCAGAGCCTGTATGATTGCTGTGTCTGAGCTCTGAAGGTATTTAGAAATAAGGCTTAAGATGCCCTTACCTGAATTCTCAAATAGTCTTGCCAATAAATTTTTTTTTCATACTACTTAACAAAAAATAAGGTCACTCTAATCTTGGCTGGTCTGAAACTTGCTATGTAGACCAGACTGGTCTCAAATGCATAGAGATCTGCCAACATCTGCCTCCCAGGTGGTGGGATTAAAGGTATGCACCACCATTCCTGGCAGCGTAAGATAACTTTTTAGAAGTGTGTGTGTGTGTGTGTGTGTGTGTGTGTGTGTGTGGTGTGTACATAAGGAGGCTAAAGGTCAACCTCAATGTTATGTCTCAGGTGTCACCCACATTATTGTTTTGAGATAGGTCCTGTCACTGATAGCTCTAAGGCTCATCAGTTTGTCTGTCTTAGTGATGTAGTCCGTTATCAATTAGTGTTCCTTAGTCACTCTTTTGTTGCTGTGATGATAAGAAACCGTGACCAAGGCGACTTCCAGAAACTTCTAGAAGAGAGTTATTAGTTGGGGTGGGGAGTGCTACAGTTTCAAAGGATGAGCCTATGACCATCATAGTGGGGAGCATGGCAGCAGGCAGGTGTGGCACTGGAGCAGTAGTTGAGAGTTTACATCCTGATCCATAGGCACATGGCGGGTGAGGGGGGAGAGAAAGGGAGGGAAAAGAGAGGGATAGGGAGAGAGACTGGAGATGGCATGGACTTTTGAAACCTCAAAGCCCACCCCCCGTGACATGACACACCTCCTCCTCCGACAAGGCCATACTTCCTAATTCTTCTTAAATAGTTCCACTGACTGGGAACCAAGCTCCCAAATAATTGAGCCTATGGGAGCAATTCTTATTCAAACCACCACCGAGCCTAAGCTGGTTGGCTGACTGAGCCCCAGAGAACCACCTCTCTCTGTCTCCCTGGCACTGGACGTACAAGCCCATGCCACTATGCCCAGCAATTTTATATGGTTTTTGGGGATTGAATTCATGCTGTCATGCTTGCATGCAAAGGTGTTATGTATTTAACCTTCTCTCCAGAGAAAGATTCTTTTTTAGAAAAGTTGTGGCCTGGTGGGAGTCTCTCTCCCCGTCACCTTCCAGCCCTCCATCATTTCTGGTCATATTAATCATCCTTACTGATATAGATTGATTGTCCTCCAGGTTCCACCATGAAGATTCTCAAGCACCTATGTTGTTAGTGCTGAGGTTGGGCACAGTAGCTCTTGGGGGCAAACTTAGTTCTGCCTTTATCAGCTGTGTAACATTATCTTCAACAAGTTACCTAGAGGTTCTGTGTCTCAGTTTCCTCATCTGGTAAATGGGTCATAAAAACATTTGACACCCTGCATGATGTCAAGGGATGACAGATGCATTGCCCACCATCCTCCCTTGGAGGCAGAGACAGGGACCGACTGTGAGTTTGAGGCTAGCCTGGATACATAGCAAGTTCCAGTTTGGAAAAACAAAGGGGAGTGGAGGAATGTGGATGTAATTGAGAGGTAGAACACTTGTCTAACATGGCCCTGGATTCTATTCCAGGCCCTCAGCATCATAAGGATGTTATTTGGTCTGTGAGGGTATTCTGGAGACTAAATGAGTTAGTACATACAAACCACTGACTGTTGCTATTACCACCACTACTATCATCATCTTCACCACCTCCACCTTCACCATCAAAACCATCATCATTATATCATCTCACCACCATCTTCATCATCATCACTACCCATCACCATCATCATCATGCTACCATTATCATTTTCACTACCAATATCATCACCATCTTCATCGATATCACCAGCATAAGCATCATCATCATTACCATTGTTGCCATCGCGACTATTATCATCAATACCATCATCACCATCATCATTATCATTGCTGTACCATAAGCACCCTCTTCATCATCACTATTACATCAACATCATTATAAGCAGCCACATAACCACCATCATCCCTACACCTACAAAAACTGTACCAATCCCTCTCACTGTCCAGGGCAGAACAATGAATACACACTTCTCTGGTTCATCCTAAGTAGACCTCAGCTTCTAATTGTTAAATGTGTTTGCATTTGGGCATGAGAAAGTATGGGTAGAGGTCAGGAAACTAGAACAAAGCCAATGAGGTGGGGGCAAAGGCTTTAAGGGCAGGTCGGTGGAGAAGGCAATAGGTACCTGTGGGGTGGGCATACTAGGGGTGGTAAGGTATAGCTGGGACAGAAAGGTGCATGGAGATCTTTGAAGAGGAGTAAAGTGGGAGGTATATGAGCAAACCAACACAAAAGACGCACGCATGAAAAAGGCATACGGAAGCCTATTGTTCTGAAAGCTAATTTAAAGGAATTCCCATGGTTTGCACCGGAAACTGAGCACTAGGGGACCCTGGGTTGTGCATAGGCAGAAAGGGACTGTGAAGAGTGACATGTGGAAGACAGGTCTTCTGGGACCTTTATCTGAGGTCATTTCTGCAGAGACAGCCATTGTCCCTATTCTCCTTTCTTGTTGCTGTTCCCAATCCACTGCCTATCAATCAAGCACATGACCTGCTTATCAGTTGCTTGTGTGTCACTTTGACAGGATAGCTGACGGAGCTTAAAAGAAGAAGGATTGATTTAGGCTCAGGGTTTCAGAGGGTTCAGTCTGTCTTGAGGGACTGCGGTGGAGTAGATTAGCTTACATTGTGGCCATCAGAGACTCAGTCACAGTGATCTGTTTCTCCCAGCTAGGTCCTTCCTCCCAAAGTTATCAGAACTACCCAGAATAACACCAGCATGACACAGAGTATCCAACATAATGAGCTTGTGGGAGATGCTTTATGTTCAAACCACAGCATTGTTCTTCTAGATGTCTAGACTTGATAGAGGGTAACAGTGCTAGCAAACAGGGAGCAAAGGCGCAAAGTAGTGGCTGATCCTTTACTATGGAGCGGAATCAAGAGCAAGGCTCACGATGCTCAGCACTGGGCAAGCCAATGTTCTTTTAAGGAGCCAGAGAAGGTGCCTTTGGAAGGAGCTAGGAGAGCCCTGAGTTTACAGACAGAAGGATAGGATGCAGGACATCGCCTGGAAAACAGAAAGACCTCAGACTGTGTGATTGGGCAGGAGGGAAGGGCAATGAGATCAAATGTGAGCAAGCTCAACGGGATACACTTCATGAGTGGCCGTGGGGACTTCCCCTAAAGCACGCTGTCTTAGCAAAGTCATGAGGTTCAGATACGACAAAGAAGAAAACTGGAAACAAAATAGAAGGTAGGGAGACAGCTCATCTGGTAAAGGGCTCGTCTTGCAAGCATGAGGACCTAAGCCCATCTTCAGAATCCAGGTGAGGAAAAAAACTGGGCATGGTAACACGCATGTGCTGGGCATGGTGACACACGTGTGAGTTGGAGGCAGAGCAGGCAGGGCTCGGGCTCACACCAGACAGCCTAGTTTACTTGGTGAGTTCCACAATCCTGTCTCAATAAAAAGGTAGATGCCACCCAAGGAATGGAGACTGCCCCAAAGAACATTGCAAAGGGTCATTATATGGCCTCCCCTCAAATACGCATACCTGCACGCACACACACACACACCACACACACACCACACACACCACATACACACACATGAGAGAGAGACAGAAATTAGAATGTGCTTATCTCTTACCCATTTAATTTCATTTCAATGAAATACATCCTTCCCCCTTCCAATTTTCTATACACAGGTTCAAGGAATGTTCTGAGCCTTAGCTCCATGAGCCTCATGTACTGTACCAAGTCTGTGTATAGATAAGATGGGGGAGGGTATGGAGTGGTAAGCTTCTATCATCTGAGTGGGCCATCTGGCTTGTTCAAGGGCTAATGGCCCCGTTACCTTCTAGAGGATGACCTACAGAGAGGATAAAAGCCATAATGCCACTATCAACTCCCAAGATGCTACATCAACTCAAGTGGTCAATAATGGCATTTTCTCTGCGGAACGCTTCTCCTCCTTCAGTGGTCCTCCACGTCCGGTGGCAATATTTGTGAACCACAAATGCTGGAGACAGGCTGGTTCCATCAGGCTGCTTGCTAGTCCTTCTGGTCCACCCTGCATCCTCTAGGGTTGATCTCCCCATTGCTCTGGTCTCCGCTGAGAACTCACTGGGAGAAATGTTCTGAAAAGGCTGCTCCAAGCAGCTGGCTCTTTCAAACGAGCTCATTCTGCCTTTTCCTCTCCCCTGTTCTCTTCCATGAGGCTGAGTTTAAGAGCAAAGCAGAGTTGGCTTTTAAACAGCAGTATGTGTCATCTAAATAAATACGCTTCACCGGGGAAAACACACTAAATATGATATTCCCATGAGTCACAGAACAGCTGGGCTGGCTCTGAAGCATAAGCCTGTTCTCCTGTCAGTAATAAGGATCGAAGAATGGAGCAAGATCACATTTCAAGATGGGTCATATCCCCAAGGCAGTATGTGGTTACCTTCTGGCATCATTTGGTCCTTCTGAGCTACTATGGAAAGCACACTGACCAAAAGGAATAACATCTAAAGTCTGGCCAGGATTCATGGAGCTCAATGCAGATTTCTACTTAATGGGGACAGAGGGGTGGATGGTTAAAGAGCATTCTATGAAGTCACATGATCACATCTGGCTTTACCTGGATTCCTATTAGGATTGCATGTGCTCCTGTGTGTGCAGGTGAACATATGTGTGCACATATGCAGAGGCCAAAAGTTAACCTTGGTTGTCATTCATTAGACATCATCTACCCTCTTTGTACATATGTTTGTATGGTGTACATGCATGAGTGTACACATACTGTTATATGTGGGTGCCTGTGTGAACGTGTGTATGGGTACATGCATGCATTTGTGCACACTCTGTCTGTGTGTGTGTGTGTGTGTGTGCGTGCAAGGACCCAAAGTTAACATCAGAGGTCTTCCTCAGTAACTCTCCACTTTATTTTTATTGAGGCAGAGTCCCTCAATAGAACCAAGAGCTTGCTAATTGGCAGAGTCTAGGTAACCTGCTAATCCCAAGTGATGGGATTATAGCTGGTATCATGCTTGCCTGGATTTTATGTGAATTCTGGAGACCTGAACTCCAGTCCTCATATTGGCACAAAAGAGCCCTCTCACCAGCCCCTGTCACCTGCCCCTGCCACCTGCTTTGTGAGATAGGATCTCTCACAGGCCTGGAACTCAACAAATAGACTAAGCTAGCTGGGCAGAAAACTCTAGAGATATGTCTGTCTCTAACCTCTAGGTCTAGGGACTACAATAACATACCACCACACTGGGCCTTTTTTTAAAAAAAAAAATTATGGGTTCTGGGGATGGGGCTCGGATGGTATGCCTGCCCAGCATCTGTGTGGGTTCTGGGGATGGGGCTCAGATAACATAGCTGCCCAGCGTCTATGTGGGTTCTGGGATCTGCGTTCCAGACCTTGTGCTTCCAAGGCAACCTCTTCACCAATTGAGGCGTTCATCTCTCCAGCCCCCTCTTAGGAATCTAAAAGATTAAATCAAACCTGATGTACTTCCTATCCACCCTCTAGCACCTTGCCAGCTACCACGGATGCTGGGTTCACAAACAAATGAGCTAATATTTGCAAAGCTACTTTGGAAAGAAAGAAAGGATTTAGAAAAAAGACAAGCCCTGGAGGGCTGGGAGATAGCCCAGGATGAAAAAGCACTCGATGTTCAATCATGAAGAGCAGAGTTAGATCCCCTGGAAATCAAGTTTAAAATATAAAAAACCAAAATTGAACACTGTGGTCTGTAACAGAGAAGTGAAGGCAAGTGGGTCTCAGGGGGTGGGGGGCTTGCTCGACCACTCACCTAATCAAAGGCAAGTTTGGCAAGAGACCTTGTCTCAAATTACTCAGGTAGACAACAACAGAGAAGGACACCATCATTGGCCTTTGCCCTCCAAATGTGCGTACCCAGATGAATATATCTTATGCACACACATACACACACACTCACAAACACACACACTCACACACATATACTCACATGCACTCACACATACACACACATACACACATACTCACACACACACTCTCACACATACACACACTCACACACATATTCACACAGAGAGACATAGTCACACACACATATACACACTCACACATACATACTCACAAACACACACACATACACACATACACACTCACACATATATACACACACAGTTCTTTTTTTTTTTAAAGCTAAGCTCCATATTTTGTTCTTGGGCATGTCAGAGGAGTATGGCTTCTGCCCTGGTTATGTTCAAGGAATTTAAAACTCAGGTGGCAGTAAGGTTAAAAAATAAATAAATAAAATCCCATTTCATTTTACATTCTCCAAATGGCAATTCAGTTGTCCATGCCCCTAACCTAGTTAATGAGAGGTCATTCCTGCCGCTGTGGAGGAAGCCTCACCACCGCCATATTTTCCCGCAGAGGTGCAGAGGGGAGAATCCCTCTGCCAGGTTGCCTATGTTTTCGTCCTTTGAAGCTGCTTTCAGGAAGGAACCAACAGGTAGAAAGCCGAAGGATGTTCTGAGTTTAGAGAGGTGGGGGGTGGATTATCCTACTAGAGATGTTCCTTTTAAGTCTTAATCTTTTTAGACTTCAACAAGCAGCCTACCAGGGGTGTCTCCCTTTCCTAAGCCCAAAAGCTCTTCCCAACAAAGTGACCTGAGGACATCTCCCAAGAAGTGAATAATGAAGGGGACAGGTCCCAGATGCTAAGGTGGCCTGCATGGGCAACGGTCCCAGCTGTGTTTCGGTTGTCTAATCCCAGCATCTGCTCTGTGTGTGTGTCTTAGTTAGGGTATCTATTGCTGTGATGAAGCACCATGACCAAAAGCAACTTGGGGAGGAAAGGGTTGATTTCACTCATGGTTCCGTCTAGCAGTTAATCATCAAGAGGAGTGAGAGCAGGAACTCAGACGGATGCAGAGGTCATGGAAGGGGAGGGGGCAGCCTATAGGCTTGTTGCACATGGCTGGCTCAGCCTGCTTTCTCATAGAACCCAGAACCACCAGCCCAGGGATGGCAGTGCCCACAATGGCCTGAGCTCTCTCCCATCAAGCACTAATTAAGAAAATGCCCTATAGGCTTGCCTACAACCTGATCTTATGGAGGCATTTTCTCAGCTGAGGCTCCCTCCTCCCTGATGACTTACGCTTATGTCAAATTGCCATAAAATTAGCCAGGACACCATACATGTGCATATGTGAAATATAAACACATACATATAGATCTATATATATATATATGTATATCTATATAGATATATGTGTGTGTATACCTGAATGTGTGTGTGTGTTTATGCCTGAGTGTGCATGCATGTGTGTCTGAATGTACATATGTGCAACAAATGGAAGAAGCCTGAAGAAGTCAGAATAGGGAACTGAATCCCCTGGAACTGGAGTTATCATTGGTTATGAGCCACTGTATAGATGCTGGGAATCAAATCTAAGTCCTCTGGAAGAGCAACCAGTGCTCTTAACCGTGGAGTACTCTCTCCAGCCTTGTCTCCTTTTAAAATGCTATTGTTGTTGTCATTGGAGACAGGATCTTGGGTAGCCCAGGATAGACTCAAGTTCCTGATGTGGCCAAGGATGATCTTGAAATCCTGATGCTCCTGCCTCCATCTCTTGAGTGCTGGGATTATAGGCACTTATCATTTCTGGTTTATGCCCTACGGAGAATGGGTCCCGGGGCTTCATGGACTCTACCACCTGAGCTACATCCTCATCCCTGCTCTGTCTTCTAATAAAAACTCTGGACCAAAATCCTTGCATCCTTTGATAGCATTTTTCAAAAGCAAAATTGCCTGCTTAATTATCCAGATAGCACTCTTTGCCTATGCAGAGAAAAAAAATGACACAAAACTGAGTTAATATACTTGATATTACATTTTCGAGGCATGTACCATAGAATATCTGTGTTAGTGTAATTAATTTAATTGAGTCATGCCTACCAGGAAATTATTTAATTATATCGCCAGTTGAATAGGTGATCTAATTATAATAAGCGAACGTTCCTCTTTTTTTCCCCCAAAAAGAAAATCGCATTTATTGCCAGTTGATGGGGAGAAATTGAGAGAGAGAGAGCTATGAAGACCGTTACTGAGAAGGCTGGAACAACCACAATTTACTGCAAAGAGATAAAAACCAAACACCTCAGCCATATTATCACCATAATTGTCTGCAGTTTACAAATCCTGTAAAACAAACGAATCATGAAATGTGTGAGGACGATTCAAAACACACATAGAAGGTGCGGCATTGATTACACGGAGGCGGCTTGACTTAATTGTAAATTGTTTCCCTTTCGGTGGGAGGCGGAAAGGTATTAATTAGGAGTGATTTCGACAGGATTGGACGTCCAAGGATTGTGGTGGAGCAAAAACTCTGCAGAGAAGACTGGAACTGGAGTGTGTGTGTGTGTGTGTGTGTGTGTGTGTGTGTGTGCGCGCGCACGCGCAAGCGCGCGCATGTGTATTTTCTTTCCTATGATCTTGTGAAATTTGGTGTCTTGCTAATCCCTTGAGTCAGCACACACAGTCACTGATCTGAGATTTAATAAATGTATAAATGGCTCAAATTAGACCAGGAAGCCCCCCTCCCCAATCCAGGTGGCAAAGATGTAAGCTGGGCAGCACTGTGTTTCCCCCGGGAGCTGCAGAGAGAAGACTGGGGCGGCAACCATAGCTCCAGCCGTCTTTTAAAAACTTTAGAGGGGCTGGCATCAAATCAAAACCCTACTGTACTCCCTCCCCTGCCCTCCCAGGCACTCTGTTCTGAGCCTTTCCCACCAACAAGCCCTTATTCTCTGCAGCCAAAATAATTTATTGTTTTCTACTGTTCTCCTTGGCTGAGTCCTCAAGTGCAGCGGCTCCCCCCTTACTAGATGGACACTCCATAATTCAGCTAGCATCTCACCAGCACCCCACTGCTTCTCCTCCCCCCACCTCCTCCCCCCTTCCTTCTTTTCTTCCTTCCTTCTTAAGTCGAAGGGGACTCACTAGATAGCTAAATGCTACCCTTGAGAGCAGCCCGGGTCAAACAGAATAGGGAATGAACTCTACCACATTTGCTTCTTGGCGGTCAGCACCGCAAATCTGTGTTCTGCTCACACAGATATGACTATTAATTCTGTTCTCTCCCTGGAGCTTCTTCGTAGCTTCTGTATTCCTTGGGTAATTAGTGTCTTTCCCTTTATAGTGTAAAACCCGAAACCACCTTGGCAGAATGGGGCAGTGGAGTCTATGTGGGCAAATGATTCTGGCAGCCAAGTTCGGATGGTCTTTCACGATCTGTCTTCCCAGGAAAACCACAGAGAATATGCAGGACTGATTAACCTCCCAGCCACAGGGAAGGCTCCTACTACTACACATGAAATGACAGGCACATCAGGAAGTGACCGGTGCTGGGTTTCAAATGGAAATCTGCTGAACTTCCTCGTAGCTTGTGCAAGGATGCTTCTTACCAGACTGACATTTTTATAGCTGGGATCAGACTGCTATCAGTTTATGAATGTCACCAAGACTCAGGGGAATTGTGAGGAGCCAGTGGGTACATGTGGCTGGTTAGGGACAGTGGCTCAACTTGCAGCTCCCGCACAGGCGGGAACAAACAGATGGAGTATAATCTGTCACCACTGAACACACAGGAAACATCACGTGTCAGGAGACTGAATGCTACATCCTTCTGGTCCAGCTGAGAGAGAGAATGTGTCTGGAGCATCCACGTTTTACAGTGACATCAATCCTTTTAGTGATGCAGCAGAGCCATTTTCTTGGGCTCCACTGGGCCACTGGCATCTTCAGACAGAACAACTGTGGTGACCCACACAAGACAGGTGCTGTTTTGTTCTGTTTATTTGTTTTGCTTTCCCTCTTTCCTTTTCTCCTTCTTCCTTCATCTGTTCCTTCCTTCTTGTGAGAGGGTATGTGCGCATGGTGTGTGCAAGCGTTCCAGCGTCTGTGCATGGAAACCGGAAGTCAACATCGGATTCTTCCCCCTTGCTCCCCACCTTATATTTTTGAGACAGTGTTCCTCACTAAACCTTGAGTTTCACCTAGACTGGCTGTCCAGAGTCCCCAGGATCTGTCTATGTCTGCCCCTTCGTCTCTGGGGTTACAGAAGTATACTGCCACATCTCCTTTCCTCCCTCCCTTCCTCCTTTCTTCTCTCCCTCCCTCCTTTCCTCCCTCCCTCTAGAGTTCATAACAGTCTAGATTGGTGCCCTAGGGAACCTACCATCTGTACCTCCCAAGTACCACTATTACTAGTGAGGGCACCACATCCGGATATTTTTTTAATGTTGACTCTCAAGTCTGCAAAGTGCTTTACAAACAGAACTGCCTAATCCAAATTGGAGCTATTAATATTTCCTGAGGAGCTGGGAGAGATTAAAAGGGGAGGGGCCACAGTACTCACAAGCTCCTCACAGCCCTTCCCTTCTCTGGGAGTTCAATCACTGCCATCTAAGAGGGAAACCAATGGTTAGAGGTGTGACTTATTTATTTATTTATTTATTTATTTTTGGTTTTTCGAGACAGGGTTTCTCTGTGGCTTTGGAGCCTGTCCTGGAACTAGCTCTTGTAGACCAGGCTAGCCTCGAACTCACAGAGATCCGCCTGCCTCTGCCTCCCGAGTGCTGGGATTAAAGGCATGCGCCACCACCGCCCGGCGTGACTTATTTATTTATTTATGTTTATGGTGTTCTGAGACAGACTTTCTCTGTGAAACAGCCCTGGCTGTCCTGGAACTCTAGACCAGGCTCTACCAGCCTCTGCCTCCCAAGTGCTAGAATTAAAGGTGTGCTCCACCACCACCCTGCCAGGTGTGGCTTCTTGTTTGGTGTTTCTGCAGAAACTTGCCCAGGGGACTTCCTGGTCCACACAGCAATTTCTAGGCCAGTCAAGGTTACATAGTGAGACTTAGTCTCAAAGCAACAAAATACCCCCAAACAGCCAAACTGTAACAATATAATATAACTTAACTTTGGGAGGAGGTGAGCTTAAACAACAGGCATTGATTTTCTCAGTTTTGAGAGTTGAAAATTCAAGATCCAGGAGCTAGGAGTTCTGGTTTCTTCTAAAACTGTGTCCTGAACTTGCAGTGGTTGCTCTCAATGGTTCTTGAATGGCCTTTCTTCTGTTTCTCTGTACACCTACACTTAAAAACAAAACAAAACAAACAAACAAAACCATAAAGGGCTAGCTGCTACCAAGAACTGGTGAGGTTCACAGATAATATATGAGCGTGTGTGTGCACAGGCCTCCACATGTACATGCTCATGTGTGGGTGCTGAGGGACAATGGTGTGTACCCTGTCACTTGTATTTTAATAAAATGCTGATTGGCCAGTGGCCAGGCAGGAAGCAGAGACGGGTCAACGAGAATTCTAGGAAGAGGGAAGTTTCAGTCTGCAGTTGTCACCCAGACATAGAGGAAGCAAGATGTGACTGCCTTGCCAATAAAGGTACCAAGCCATGTGGCTAACACAGACAAGAATTATGGGCTAATACAAGTTATAAGAGTTAATAAGAAGCCTGAGCTAATAGGCCAATCAGTTTATGATTAATGTTTATTTGGGACTAAATGGCTGTGCAGGATCAAACAGAACAGAAACTTCCACATGGGTGTGCATGTGGAAGCCAGAGGTTGATGTCAAACATCTTCCTTGCTCATTCTCCACCCTATGTACTGAGACAAGGGCTCTCAGTTGAATCTGGGGTTTAATGATTTGTGTGATCTAACTAGGCAGCTTGCCCCATCCTGCCACCAGGGATTCCTTGTCTCTGCCTCCTGGGTGATGGGATTACAGGTAGACCATCAGAGATTCCTTGGTGGGTGCTGGGAATCTGAATTTTGGTCCTCACATATGCACTGTAGGTGTTTTTATGTACTGAGCCTGCACAGAGAACTTGTTTTTAGACTTTTATATTATTTTAAATTATGCATGTGTGTGCGTGTGTGCATGTGCACATAAGTGCAGGTGCCTTTAGAGGCCCCTAATCTTGGATCTCATTGGAGATGGAATTACATGCTCTTCTGAGCTGTCCGACCTGGGTGCTGGGAACTTAATCCAGGTCCTTTGCAAGAACAATACATGGTCTAAACCACTAAGCCATCTCTCCAGCCTGCACAGAGGATTTTTAATGCAAAGAGGCTGCCCTATATGATCCCATCATGGAGACCACCTTGCATGTTACCCACTGGCCCAATCCTGTAAGACAGAATGCATGGTAAGGGTGAAGCCCAGCCTCTGCTGTGGGCTGCGCAATGCTGACAGTGATAAGTGCATGCAGGCTTTGCAGCTGAAACACATGTCACTCTGGTGGGGAATCTTGACGTGGGGAAGGTGTACACAGAGGCAAGGGGCAGATACAAATTCTCCGTGTCCTTTCCTCGATTTTCCTGTGAACCTAAAACATCTCTTTTAAAAGTACTCTTGGAGATAGGAATGTAGTTTGATTGGTAGTGCTGATCTGGCGTGCACAAAGCCCTGGGTTTGAACCCCAGAACTGCATAAAACTGGGCATGCTGGCATGGGAAGCTCAAGACTGGAAGACATAGAAGCTTCAAGGTCATCCTTGTCTATATAGTAAGTTCAAGGCCAGCCTGTGCTACCTGAGATCCTGTCAAAAAAAAAAAAACTATTGAAAAATATCTCATCACAAAATTCTTTGTTTTTGTTTGCATGTTTAAGACAGTGTCTCAGTTTATAACTCAGGCTGGCTGGAAACTTGACCACTTGACTCTAAAACCCAGTGTGGCTTCAAATTCATAGCAATCCTCCTGCCTCTATTTCCACCTAGTGCTTGGATTGTACCACTATGTCCAGCTCCACAAATTCTTTATAAAGCGGGGCCAACTCAAGGCATTATAAATAAATTATCAGTGTCATAAAATCAGAGTGTGATGTCTATCTGTTTGGTGGAGGGCAGCGGAGACTCTGCCACTAAATGAGGGACAGGAATGAAAAGCTCGGAAAGAGGCAAACCTTGGACATGTGTCTAAAAATAACACCTGTTTCCCCCTTCTCGGTTTTAATTATTTCACCACCCCCGGTGAGCTGTCTGCGAGCTGAGTCTGAAATCTTCCTCCCAGCGTCTCCGGAAGCCCCTGACACTTGGTTTGTTGCTTTATTTAAAGCAAGCATGAGGCAGAGGAGGGAATGGGGAACTCAGGACTGGGAGGGAATTCGGCAGTGTTGTCAAACTCACCTACAGCTGTCAGCAGAACACCCATTACCTAAACAGCTGTGGTCACAGACAACAGCTCCTGCTTTGGGTCTCGGGCCACCAGGGGGAGGGGATTGGAGGTGAAGTTTTGCTGAAAGCCTCACTCTTCTGAGGGAATCAACACTGAGAGATAGTGGACTGTGCTCTTCTGGCCTGGAATGGTGGTTCACACCTGTGAACTTAGCAGGAGGTTGAGGCAAGAGGATTACTGCATGTTTAAGCCCAGCCTGGGCCATGTATTGAGTTCCAGACTGGCCTGGCCTCCAGAACGGAACCTTATCTCTGACAAACACATCATCAAAATCTTCTTCTCTAGATGATTCCCACAGACATCACGTTGAGGAAACAAAGCCAGCCATGATGGTGAAAATGCGACAAAATTCTGAGTGATACTTCCAGGCGACACTCAAAACACTGAACTCAACAAGAACCATGGCTATCACGACACTGATTTCCTTTGGTGGAGCTTCATTGAGAGGAATCTTCTGGATTCCATACTGTATTGTGGATTTGTTTGGTTTGTAAATATTCATCGAGTTGGCTGGGTGTGTACCTCAGCTGGCCCAGCATGCTTAAAGCCCTAGCTTAGATCACCTGCACCACATGGGGTCATGTGTGGTGGCACAAGCCTGTAATCCCAGAAACTGTGGGGAGTGGAGGCAGGCGAAGCAAGAATTCAGTCATCCTCAGCTACATTGCAAGCTTGAGACCATCCTGGACTACATTAGGCCTTGTCTCAAAGAAATAAATATCAAGCTGTAGCACTTATGTGGAGGTTTACTACATGTGTGTTCTACCTTGGTTATGAGGCAGAGTGGTACTAGGTAGCAGAAGCTGTCCTATTATGTATGACCTTCCTACACTGGCCTTTTAAGAACAGATGTGTACTGCCACATACAGGTATACATGTGTGGGTTTGTGTATGTGGGTTTGCACGTGCCTGTGGAATCCAGAGGTCAATGTTAAGTGTCTTCTTCCATAGCATTCTATCTTATTTGTTTGTTTGTTATGTGTATGTGTGTGTGTTGTGTGTGTGTGTGTGTGTGTGTGTGTGTGTGTTATGCACATTGGGAGGCCAGACCAAAACAATGGGCTCCTGCTGTATCACTCTGCCTTATCATCTTCAAACAGGGTCTGTCCCACAACCTGGAGTGAGTCTGGGTCTGGTGGTTAACAAGCCCTGGCAACCATCTCCTCCCCACCCTGCTTAATGCTGTGGTTTCCAGCAGGCATACAGACACTCAACTTTTTACTTAGGTCCTGAGTGTTTGAACTAAGGTCTCTGTGACTGCATAGCCAGCACTCTTGCCCACAGAGCGCAATCTATGCAGAACCCAACAGTGCATGTGTTTTTTTGAGACAGGGCCTCTCACTGAACCCAGAGCTCACTGATTGGCTGGACTGACTGGCCATCTAGTTCTGGAGCTTAGCTCATCTTTGTACATCCCTCCCAGTGTGTCACCGCACCTGAACATTAAATGTGCATGCTGGGATGTGGACTAGGTCTTCCTGCTTGTGTGGCTGGCATATTACTGTCTCCCTCACTCCGCAAGCGGGCATTTTATATGATATTAGTCTCCCCCGACTCCATCTCTCTCTGAAAATGCTCACCCTGCAGAAATACATAGAGAATGAGACTCATCTTTACCAGGAGAAGCAGGACTTCAGGGGCTCTGCATCTGCTCACTGCTTCTCTCCCTCTCTAAGTGTGGGCACAATCCAGGTTGAACATTCTGGTTCTCGTTTTCATTTGCAGACCTTTCCTATATATGTACTGTCTGTCGTCATGAAAGATGCCCTGTGTTGCTTTGCTGGCTTTTAAACTGTGTATAAAATGTATCTTATAGTTTGAATCACTGTTGCTTTGCAGGGGAGAGATTCCTGTAGAGGGTTTTTCATACCTGCCTGTGAAGCTCTGTTTCATTCATTTTAACTACTGTGTAGAACTCTGCTGAACGGAGGGGGTGCAGCATGGTTCAGAGCAATGCTTCTTCAATTCTGTTCACTTGAGATCCCTTGTCACCCAAGACATTTTAAACCCAGGCACGTAGTTAGATGTGGTAGTTAGTATTAACGGTCAGCTTGGCAGGTTCTAGACTGGGGAGATGAGCCCCAGGGCATTCTGGGGAGGGATTACCTTGATTGCATGATGTGGGAAGGCCTGTTCAATGTGGGTGGCTCCATTCCCTGGCTAGGATCCTAAACTGTACAGGTGGAGGAGGAGAGCTAAACAGCAGTGGCGGCAGTGGTGGCGGCAGTGGCGGCAGCGGCAGCAGCAGCAGAGGCAGCAGCAGCAGCAGCAACAGCAGCAGCAGAAGCAGCAGCAACAGCAGCAGCAGAAACAGCAGCAGCAGAAGCAACAGAAGCAGCAGCATCAACAGCAGAAGCAGCAGCAGCATTAGTTCACTGCTCTGCTTCCTGACTGTGGGCGGGGTGTGACCAGCTGTTTCAAGGTCTGGCCTCCGTGACTTCTTGGCCACGAGGAGCTGTGCTCTTGAACTATGAGCAAGAATAAACCCTTCTCCTTAAGTTGCTTGTTGGAGTGTTTTACCACAGGAACAGGAAAGGAAACTAAGACTATATGTGTATAAAATAAATGCTTGTCAAACCAAACTTTTGCTGACAATAACAAAGAGCTGGGATTACTGGTGGCTGCCATGCCCATCCCTCTTTAATGTGGGTTCTGGGGTTCTGAGCTCCATTCCTCATAAGCGTGCAGCCAGCACTGCATCCACTGAGCCATCAGCTATCTTAACCCCAGATACACTGATCTGACACTTACATGCTGTAGAATGATGATTAGAAAATGTTGCTTTTGTTTTTCATAGCAAAGCCACTATATTTCTACAGAAGCAGAGGGATTTGTATGTCCAATAGAAACACTGCAGCTCATCACATGCAATAGTCTTGGTCCTGAGCCAGGGAGGCATCACAGTGCAGAGTGCCTCAAAACAAGGCTGCAGTGATGTCCCACAATGCAACGAGGGTGAGTGTTGCCCAAACACCTTGAAGTCATTATGAGTTTGAGCTCTCAATCAGACTTTGGTTATTGTGTGCTCAGAACCCCTTGACTGTTGCTAAACATTTAGTTACCTACAGTTTAAGAAGGTGGGTGTAAATGATTACCCATATGAACCTATGGGATGCCAGTTTAGTGGTCAACTTGACAGCATCTAGGATCACCTGGAAAAAGAATCTTGGTGGGATTGTCTAGATCAGGTTGGCTGGTGGGCATGCCTGGAAGTTTGTCTCCAATACATTAATTGATCTGAAGATACCCAGCCTGGAAGTGGGCAGCATTATTCCCCAAGGTTGTACCCTGGGCTGCACAAGAGTAGAGAAAGTTAGCTGAGTGCTAAGCATGACCACATTCATTCTCTCTCTGCTCTTGACCGTGAGTGTGCCATGACTGGCTGCTTCAAGTTCCTGTCGTCTTGACCTCCCTGTTGTGATGGGCTCCTGGCATTGGGAGCTAAAATAACGCGTTCACTTCTTTGCCAGGGTATTTTTTTCACAGTAACAGAAATGAAACCAGAATACTTTGAATCTCTATTTATTTACTCCCTCCCGTTTCTATTTTCCATTCACTTTGAAAGTTAATCTTGCTAGAGGCTTATTTGTTTAAGTAAAATAAATGACTTAAAAATTCCTTTTGGGGGCTGGAGAGACACCTCAGCTGTTAAGTTTGCTGGCTGCTCTTCCAGAGAACCTAGGTTTGTTCCCAGCATCCACTTGACAGCTCACAACCATCTGTAACTCTGGTTTTAGGGGACTTGGATACTCTCTCTTGGTCTCATCAATAACAAGGCATGCATGTAGTACATAGGTGTACAGGCAGGTAAAACATGTTTGCCCATAAAATTAATTTAAAAATTAAAAATAGATTGAAAAAACCCTTTTTTAAACATACCTTTTCTGCCTCATTATTTTTCTTAATTTTAGGCTTCTGATCAAAATCTAGAAGTATTATTATTATTATTAAATACAATTTTTAAAAAGATTCTGATCAGGAAGTTTGTCTCATATCCATGGTCCTAGCACCTGGGATACCGAGGCTTGAGGATCACAAATTTGAGAGCAGTCTGTACTACATAGTGAGATCCTATCCAAATATTCCTTATTTCTTGTTTTTCATATCTTTCTTCTGTGTTTGATTTCTTCTTATTTTCTGGTAATAAATCTTTACTACTTTTTTGAAAATGGCTGTTTGTGTCTTTGTAGCTAAATGATGGTTCATATATATATATAAAATCTCGGATAAGTCTCTCTCTCTCTCTCTCTCTCTCTCTCTCTCTCTCTCTCTCTCTCCCCCTCTCTCTCCCT
>NW_004949125.1:939858-941070 GCF_000317375.1 Microtus ochrogaster | reverse complement strand
TGCATTCCCAGCCCTGGGAGCACAGCAGCACACTGCTCTTTTTCCAGGAGTCCTGGTGATTGAACTGTGGCACGAATGTTACTGACCGAGTCATCTCCCTGAGTTCTCGTTTCTAAATAGACCGCATGGTTTCATCGTTGGCGGCTCCTTTAAGAAAGCAGGGCATCACAACAGGACCGCTGACATCCAGATGTGGGCTGTGTGCTGAGGCCTGGTGGCAGTGACTGGTGGGGTCTTGACTGACAGCCGTGTCACAACCCGGCAGGGAGCAGCAGCACAGGCTGAGGCTCTGTGGGAAGCAAAGCTTCAGGATTTTGCAGGAAAGCTCATTTACAAAGAAGGTAGAGGCCTCTGAGGGAGAGCATTCAGGAGGCACTTAAAGGGTTAGCCCCTGAGAGTGCCGATGGGCTTCAAATTGGTCATTTATAAAGTAGAAGGAACTATTAGGGCTTAGAAAAAGACACCTGGTCCAAACCATTTGGTGGATACAGCAGGCACTTGAATGTCAAGAAAGTAAAAAGTGCATCTATAAAGTCCCCAGACCCAAACCATCATTTATAGCAGATGCTGTGTTTGCCGCTCTGATCGAATATAACAGGCTACACTCTAGGTCTGGTCTGCTACTAGACACCATCCATATCCCAGCTCGGGTAGGTTCGGTCCTTGAGGTTTGTATATGTGTCTGTTTTCTTTTTCTTTTTTTAAAAATGTAAACCCTCCGTCTACCTATTTATTGTGTGTACATGCCCGGTGCCGAGGGGTGGGTGGACACATGCCCAGCGCCTGTGTGAATATCGAGACCAGCTTGCAGCAGCCAGTTCTCTCTCTTCTGTTGTCATGCGTGGTGTCGCCCACTTTAACCTGCTGAGCCATCTCCAAGGACCCCTAAAGATAGAGGATATAACTTTTCTCTTGGTGGTGGTGGTGGTGGTGGAGAGATTTTTGTTGTGGTTTTTGTTTTTTGATTTTTGTTTTGTTTTGAGACAGGATCTAGGTTACCCAGGTGAGCCGGGACCTAGCTGAGGCCAATAGTGAGCCGGACGAGTCTTGATCCTCCAGCTTCCACCTCTGATGTGGCTGGGATTAAAGGCTTTTCTGCCTCTGCCAACCCAATTTTCTGGGTTCTGGAAGTGAAACCCAGAGCCTTAGGCATTAATCCATGTCTCCAACTTCTCACTGGGATACTCTAGGCAGGTGGCTCTACCACTGAAC
>NW_004949125.1:935826-939690 GCF_000317375.1 Microtus ochrogaster | reverse complement strand
GAGTGCTGGGATTAAAGGCGTGCGCCACCACCGCCCGGCTTTTTCTTTATTTTTATTTTTTATTTTTTTATTTTTTCACCCTGGCCTTCTTTAAAAAAAAATAAAGACCATTTTTGAAAAATGGTCTCACTACGTTACATAGGCTGACCTTAAATTTACATGGTTTCCTAAGTAGGAACATTTAATTCTCCTGCCTCAGTCTTCTGGCTAGCTGAGATAACAGACAGAGCCAGTGATTCAGAGTTGTGGAGTGCTCTGTTCCGTTCAGAAAGCTCCTTAGGACAGGATGGTTCCAGAAAATACTATAGTAGCTGGCACTGTTTGCCAATCAATTGATCAGTTGCCAGGCATACCTCAACCTCGGGTTACCTGCAAGACCATACAGTTCTCCCATAAGTGCTGTTAGAGAGAAATTAACCAAAATACCAGGGGAAAAAAGGGTGTTAGAGATACAGAACAAAACTGTGAAGACGGATCAATTTGTGAAATGCTTGCCTAGCAACTATGATGACCTGAGTTGGAGCTACAAAAAAACACACTAAAGAACTAGGAAGGGTGGTGCCTGCTTGTGCTCCCAGCACTGGGGTGACAGACAAACCCTTAAGGTTGACTAGCCAGCCAGCCTAGCTTAATATAGCAAGTTCCAAGCTAGGCAAAGTTCCCAGCACTTGGAAGGCAGAGACAGATGGATCTCTGTGAGTTCAAAGCCAGCCTGGTCTGTGTATTGAGTTCCAAGACAGGCTCCAAAGCTACCTAGAAAAACCCCAATGGCAACTGAGATTGTCCTCTGAGCTTCACGTGCATTTGTACACATATGCTCATGCAGCCTCCACCACACTCACATACATGAATATACCCAAGTGCGTGGGCATGGGTGCACGCGCACACACACAGAGATACACAAGGTAGATTCAAAGCAAATGTCAGCAGGAGTTTAAAAACATATTTCCCTTGGCGCTCAGAGAACAGGTCTCTTTGCAAATTGCGTCTCCCATAGCCACCACATCCACCCTGAATCCACAGAAGCATAAACAGAGGCAAACATTCCTTTCAAATATTGGTTCAGCCGCAGGCAGGACACAGTTGCCGAAGGACAAGAACAAATTCGGAGGGAGAGGAGTGGATTACTTTTCGAGCATCAAAGTCGGCTTCCCAAACAAAGATGAGTGCTATTCTTTGCTGAGATGTAAATACGGAGAAGAAAAAGAAAGCCATTATGGAGCCCACTGTATAGTCACCCTTTAATGTCGATGTATGACAAAAATGTTTTTGCAGCTGTGGGGCTCAGGTGGTGCCTCTGATCAGGAATCCACTGTTGCGTTTTGCTTTCCAGACACTCCACAGCTTTGGTGTCCTCAAGAAAGGGACCCACCAAGGGGCTTTCTGTGTCTTTCAAATAAAGAGTAACAACAACAACAATAATGAGGTAGTGAGCCGGCCTTCAGTCTTAGCAAAGCTTCAAAGCCATATGTTCTGAGAGTTCTTTCATTTGTTGCTAATTAAGCTCCCCCCGGTGAAACTTTTTCTGGACTATTGAAAAAAAAATGAACCATGAAAAACCAAATGCTTAGGCCTCTGCACATCTTGACGGGGTGGCCCCTTCTCCTTTGAGGATCAAATCCTGGCCAACTTTGAAGTTCAGAGCCCTGTATGGGTTCCAAGGCCTTTGAATAAAACAGAGGTGTGTATTTGGAGTCGATCTACAACCCGAGACATCTTCCCAGGAGGCAGGCGTCATGACAACCAACGCACTAACTTTAGAAGAAGAAAAGGAAAAAAACACAGGATGATCGCCAAGTCACACTGACATTATAAAACTGTACATATGTCTTCCTGCCACCCAAAGGACTCAGTCTCGGGGACATCTAGGCCTCTTCTAATCAATGCCCAGCCCAGATGGTCACCAGACATCTTCTTTGCAAAAGTCACTAAGCATCTGGGCGTGTGCACGGCTTGTTTGTGTTGAGTTAGAGCGACTCTGCCGAGCACAGATGTTTCCCCTATAATCCTGTTTATACTTCGAGATGGTCACACTGGATGTCATCTGGCCACTGGAAGTCCCACAGGAACAATCCTGCAAGCGTGCCATCTGATTCAGTGTGAATCTTTGCCGCTCTACAGGACTGAAAGGCGTGCATTTAACTTAAATGAACAGACTGGGCTATGAGATTGAGGGTGGGCATACATGTGTCTCTTTGGGGAGAGGTGTGTTAAATCTACATAACCCAATTGTCCTGCTTAGTTTTGTCAACTTGACACACGTCAGAGTCTTTTGAGACGAGAGACCCTCAGTTGAGAAAACGACCCCACGAGATTGGCATGGTAGCAAGCCTGAGGGGCATTTTCTTGATGGATGATTGATGTGCGAGGACCCAGCCCACTGAAGTGGGTGTCACCCCTGGGCCTGTGGTCCAGGGTGCTGTAAAAAAGACTGAGCAAGCCGTGAAGAGAAAGCCAATAAGCAGCAGTCCTTCATGGCTTCTGCTTCAGTTCCTGCCTCCAGGTTGCTAGCCTGAGTTCTCCCCTTGACTTCCTTCGATGATGAACTAGGATATGAAGTGTAAGCAAAGCAAAGCCTTTCTTCCCCGAGTTCCTTTGGCTGTGGCTTTATCATAGCAATCGAAACCCTAGCTAAGACAATTGTCATCTGACCCTTGTCTAGGTTTTCTGATGTTTGGTCGTTTCTCTTTTGGTTTTTGAGACAAAGTAACCCAGGCTATCCTCATAGCCATTAAATAGCCAAGGCAGGCCTTGAACTCCTGATCCTCCTGCCTCTACTTCCAAGTGGTGGGATTCCAGACTTACCTCATGGAAATGTGTGTACATGTGTGTGCACTTGCAAAGGTCAGAGGACACCTTCCAAGAGTTGGTTCTCCTCTTCCACCATTTGAGTTCCTTGGATTGCACTAAGGCCCTCAGGCAAACATCAGGCACCTACTGAGCTTTCTCAATTAATTAAACAACAATTAATAATTTCTCAAAGTAATTAAATAATAATTACTTTAAGAGTATTTTGAGTACCTTGTGGAGCTCAGTCTGCCCATACACTCCCAAAGCCAAGAATGACTTTGAACTTCTGATTTTCCTGTCTCTATCTCCCAAGTGCTAGGATTACTAGTGACAGCTATGAAGCTCAGTTTTATGCAATGCTGAGGACCAAACTCAGGACGTCATAAAGCCTGGGCAAGCACACTACCAACTGGGCCATACCCCCTGCTCTGCTCTTGAATAACTTTATCACAGTGTTTAGTGTACTTTTCTTCACCAAGGTTTACAAGGAGCCTTTCCAGGTTTTTGAGACTCTCAGAGTTCGAGAGCCTGAATTCAAAAGCTTTCCAGCTACGTGACTTGAGACAAATAATTTCTCACCTCTAGGCTGTTTATACATCAGTTTTAAAAAAATAAGGACAGAAAGGAATGAAAGGAATGTCTGTGTCACAGCCATTGTAAAGATTAAGGGGGAGATAGAGAACATTGACAGCGTGCATTCCTTATTCATTCTTTCTTTATTCCTTGGCATCTTGTTTCTTATTGACTAGCACACCACATGTCTGTTCCTCTCTTGTCCATCCAAATATCCACCTTACCCCTTCTTTAGATGAAGAAATAGACAGTTTGATAGACCACAATTTTCTATTGCTCATTCATGCAATATGGGCCAAAAATTGGATGAAATCTAAAGAGAGGGGCAGTGCCAGGGTGTCAAACTCACTATGTAGCCAAGGATGACCTTGAACTCCTGACCCTCCTGACTTCACCTCCCAGTACTTGGACTACTGATATGAGGCCACTGTGTCCAGTTTCTATGTGCTAAGGATTAAACCCAGGGCTTGGTCTGTGCTAAGCAAGCAGCCTACTAACTGA
>NW_004949125.1:934160-935148 GCF_000317375.1 Microtus ochrogaster | reverse complement strand
TCTGTCTTCATATATGCCTACTCACCAGAGAGGGCACCAGATCTCATTACAGATGGTTGTGAGCCACCATATGGTTGCTGGGAATTGAACTCAGGACCTCAGAAAGAGCAGTCAGTGCCCTTAACCTCTGAGCCATCTCTCCAGCCCCTACTGACTATTTCTTCAGAAGAACTTACCACACAGAGGGGTGCCCTATGAACCCACTCTTCCTACATCTCTCCCCAAAGCCCAGGCCCTTATGGGAGCGACTCATCTTATTTTTTCTCTCCTCCATTAATTCTTAAACACAGCTCATGTTCCTGATCTTTGAGTCCCTCATATGAAGACATGCGGTGGGCTCCTGCTCCTGTCCTTATCTCTCCACACACGGGACAGGACACTGTCATGCTGAAGAGCAGACAAGAGGTTGGCCAGCAAATATGGAGCTTAAAAATTGTCACTGTCGGGATGGCTCCATTGGGAAAGTGCTTGCCACAAAAGCATTTGAACCTGAGTCTGGTTCCCTGAACCCACATGAAAAGCCAGATGCTGTGGCCTACACTTGCAATTACAGCATTGGGTAGGTGGAGATGGTAGAGGTGGAGGTTTCTGGACAGCCTGCCTAGGTGAACTGGCAGTTTCGGGGTTCAATGTAAGACCTTGACTCAAAAAGCAAGGCAAATAAGGACTGAAGAAGAATCCCGAGGTTGACCTTTAACCTGCACATGCATGCACATGCACCTGAATATGAACACATATACACACACCCCCGAAATGTCAATCCCTTGTATACCATGTGGTAGAAAAACATGAAGTAGCAATGAAGGTACCTATAGAGAAAAGTGGTTCCTGAAGAATTAACATGTTCATACATGACTTAGAGGGTCATGCTTAGGTGAGAGACTTTCCATGGAGAAGCTGGGGCCCCTGAAGAGCTGGTGGAGCTCCATAGAAGCTGATGAGGTTTCTAATCAGATAATTCATTACTACGGAGATGATGAGCTTTCTG
>NW_004949125.1:929890-933651 GCF_000317375.1 Microtus ochrogaster | reverse complement strand
AATAGTGATGGCTTCCTGCATAGGGAATAGCTCCATGAATAGGTGGTGACTCCCTACCCAGGTGTGTACACATGCTTGTGGAGACTAGAAACCAACTTTGAATGTTGCTTCTCAGGCACACCATTCATCTTATGTATGAGACAAGGCCTTTCATTTGTCTGGAACTTGGCAAGTGACCTAGGATGACTGACCAGGGAGTCCAGGTATGGTCTTATCTCCACCTCCCAGTTCTTGGATTACAAGTGTAACACCATGCTGCCCCCGCCCCAGACTTTTTATGTGGATTCTGAAGACTGAACTAAGATCCTCTGAACTATCTCCCCATACCTCCTCCAAATTACCATTTTATTATTTTCATTTAAAAATATGGCTATTTATTCATGCTATCTCCAAGTCCATATACATGTGGTTATGCCCTCATATGCTGCGATTCATAGGAAGACGTCAGAGAACAACTCGAACGAGTTGTTTCTGTCCTTCTACCGTGTGAGACCCAGGGATCTAACTTAGGTCCTCAGGCTCAGTGGCAGACACCTTGACCTACTGAGCATCAGTAGCCCCCACGTCACCATTTTGAAGTAGACAATTCAATGACATTTATCCCATTCATGGTGTCATACAGGCATCATCTTTACCTGTAGCCACCCCTCAAAGGAGACCCTCCCTGGACCACATCTCTGTGCATGTTAAACAAACACTCTCTTTGATCTATGGCCAATGTGTTTTCTGTTTCTCTATGAGTTTTCTGATCCTGGACATTCCATACAGAAGGATTTCTCTTCATGGCTTTCCTTGTTGCTGAGGCAAAATACCTGACAAGGAGAATGGTAGGGGTCTGGAGAGATGATCAGTGGTTAAGAAAGCTTACTGTTTCTGCAGAGGACCCAGAGTCAATTTCCAGAACCCACGTGGTAGGTGGTCTAGAACTCCCTGTAACTCCAGCTTCAGGACATCTAATGCCCTCTTCTGGCCTCTGTGTGGTACACATAAACAAGCTTGTACAGGAACACGCACGTTAGACAAATAAATACGTTTTTGAAAGAAGCCCATTAATTTTAGCTTAGAGTTGAAAGGGACAGAGTGGAGGCGTGGTGGCAGGAGCATGCTGCAGCTCTCACACGGCATCCGCAGTCAGGAAACAACAGGGAGAGATGAATTCTGGAGCTCAGCTTAGTTTCCCCCTTTTACTCAGTTCAGGATCCCAGCCCAAAGGGCAGAGCTGCTCACAGCATGGGTGAGTGTTCCTAACACACTTAACCCCATCTGGATCATCCCTTCACACATGCTCAGAAGTGTGCCTCCTCGGTGATTCTGGATCCTGTCAAGCTGACAACCCTCCTATGGGTCACACAGCCTGTGACCTTTTGTGACTGGCTTCCTCTGTGACATATTGTTGAGGTTCCATCATGTCGTAGCTCCTGGGGAACTCCCTCTCCCCTTAAACTTGAGCTGTGCTCTAGCGTGTGGATAGACTCCACTTTGGCAGGCTGTTCTAATGGGATCTGAACCCAGGCATCCTGGCTTGGGGTCCCTTGCGCGGAATGCCAGGGTCTGCAGACAGAGATATATGAAGGGGTAAATAGTGGAATGGAAGGAGTAAGAATTCTCCTTCGTCCCGTTGTAACCCTGGGTGTCTGTCCTTGGGGAGCACACGCCTCCACTCAGAGCCTCCTTGAAAGCACGAGCTTCTCGAACTCGGTGTGTTCTCCTGAGTGTCCCGTGCAGGTCTGCGCTGGCTGGAGCCCAGTGAAGGTCATCGCTCAGTGGTGGTGTCACCTTATGTCATTCTTATTAGTAATCAGACAGGATTCATGGCCGGTGGACTCTTTATTCTTGCCAGGGACTGATACATTGGCCAGATGCTAGAATCATTCTTCAATAATTAAAAGTTTTTATGGCTTGTAGAGGAGGCGAAGCTGGGAGTGCCCACTAAGGGCTCCTCCATCTCTTCCCATTCAGTCAGATCTGTCACCGGCTGGCTTCAGTGACTTTCCTTGCCTTGGTCCTTGGTCTCTGGGGCCCCTTCAGGTGTTTCCCAGGAAACAGACCAAACACTCAAGGCTGACTTCTAGACAGAAAGAACTACTTGAAGGGTGGCTGTAACAATTCCTTCCCCGGGGCTTCTACACTCTTCTATTAGGTTCCCAACAGCAAACCAAAGTACAGTTCCACCCAAGTTCCCCCTGGGAGACCAGTAAGTATATTGGGCTTATTTACAGAGCCTGGCTGAGGGGTTTCCAGCACGCATTTGTGTGACCTTAAAGCACCCACACTGGAAGGTTCTCACCCGGCAAGGACGATGGCTTCCCATAGCCACTTAGGTGGATTCCCTTCAGTCCACCCCCATGTCTCTCTGTTCCAGAACCTTCCGAGATCCCAAAGCCACTTTCGATCAAGGCAGAATGGCACACAGAGGGTTTCGGGGGGAGCTGGGATCTCAGATGAGCTCCCATGTCCTTCTTCTATGAGGGGTTGTTCAACAGTCAGCAAACTCAATTGTGATGGACTCTCAGGTTGGCACAGCTGATCTGCTGAAGACAGTGGCTGTTTTGCTTGAAGGATTCCCTCCTACATCAACTTGTCTGGAAGGAACATTCCAGTCCCTTCTAAACTTTGTTTTCTAAAGGCCCATGGTGCATCCTGGGTAGGAAAGAAAGCCTGGCACATTGCCCTTGGCCCCCTAGGGAAGAGTGTGGTGTTCTAGGAATGGCCCTGGGAAGAAAGCACCCAGCCACCGGCTTCTGTCCAGCAATGAGGAGATGAGCAGGGTCACAAAGAGGATAGTGAGCAAGTACAACCAGGCTGGCTTCCTTTTCTCCGGCATAGCATTTGAATGCACTGCATCTTTAACTGTTTAAAAAGTGTTCTTACAAGTACATATGTATGTTGAGCATACTTGAAGAAAGCCAATATAACATGGTTAAAAGCTGACTCTGAGCCCAGGCTCTGCCATAGCCGAGTTGAGTGACCTTAGCTAAGTTATTTAACCTCTCCAGACCTTAGTTCTTGTCATCTATAAAACAACGACAGGGACCAGGAAGATGGTTCAAGGGGCAAAGCACCTGCCATGCAGACACGAGGACCTGCATTCTAATTCCCAGAACCTCTGCATTAAAGCTGAGTGTGGTGGCACACACCTTTAACCACAGTGTTGGGGAGGAGAAGAAACAGGCGGATCCCTAAGGCTCACTGGGCAGCCAGCCTAGCCGAATATGCAATCTCTAGGTAAAAGTGAAGACCTTGTCTCAAACAAACAAGATGAATAGTGACTGAAGAAGATACTAAAGTTGACCTTTGGCCTTCATATGTACATATTTGTATGTGGGCCCACACACGCACATGCGCGCACACAGATAGACAAACAGACACAGTGTGTGTGTGTGGGGGGGGGGGTGGGACTCAGACTGTAAACCCAGGTTGTGCCGTAGACTCACTGAGTGACTTCTAGGTGAATTGTTTACATTCTCCAAACCTCAACTTCGTCATCTATAAAACAATGACAGCTTCCACCCCATGGGGAAGAAACATGCCAATCTGCATGATGTGCAGTGCTCCACCATGCTCTAAGAACTCTGAAATAGCAAAGGTGGCTCAAGGGTAAAGGCACTTGCCACCAAGCCTGATGACCTGAGTTCCACATGGTAGAAGGGAAGAACAACTCTCCCAAGTGCCTTCTAATCTCCACATGTGCACCATAGTGTGTGAGGGCAGACACACACACGCACATGCACACACACACACACACACACACACACACACAC
>NW_004949125.1:919440-929790 GCF_000317375.1 Microtus ochrogaster | reverse complement strand
CACACACACACACACACACACACACACACACACACACACACACACACACACAAATGTAAATTAAATTTTTAAGGAAAAAACTTTACAAAAAGGTTTCTAATATAATTCAGGTTTCAACTTCTTTGGCTTTGTGGAATGGGGCCGGGGGGAGGAGGGGAAGTTCTAGACAGAGCTGCCCGCACCCCTGTCTCCCAACCTCTTCTCCTGCAGTTGCTGTACTCTAAGCTTTCACAGACTTAAATCCAGCCGAGGCATCTTTCTTAAGGGGAACCCCTCTTTGCCGGGATGGGCTGAGCATGAGAAAGGCTGGTTAAGAGTTTCAAGGTCAAAGCTGGTGCTTCCTGCGAAAATAAAAGATACCAGTCCATTACGTTGTCAAGTTAATACAGGATGATAGAGCATCTCCAGGCTGCAGATCCTGGAAGACTGTAAAAGTCTAATAGATTTAGGGAAACTGTACCTCGGGGAGCAGATTAGGCAGCCCTCATCAATGGATCAAAACTGTCTCGGAGCCTCCCTTCCCAAGCAGCTGCAGAATCCTCTGAATGATTGCTTTCTCTCCAACTACTCAGAGATAAATTGAGCATCATACCTTCACCTCACAGGAGCAGGGCACTTATTTTGAGTGGAGAGTTTATCCTATCCTCCCTCAGATGAAGCACCCATCCTTTGAAAGCCAAATTTGTATTTCTTTTTATTTTAAATGATTGACAGTTAAGAGCACTTGCTGCTCTTGCAGAGAGACTGGAATTCAGTTCCCAGCACCTGCATGCACATGGATGCATACTTCTACACATGCATGTAAATTAAAATTATATATATAGCCTAGAGAGATATTTTAGTGTTGCAGGAGGCCACTTGTTTGTCCTGGCTGCCCAGAACTGAAATAACCACACAGAAGCTGTATTAATTAAATTACTGCTTGGCCCATCAGCTCTATCTTCTTATTGGCTAACTTTTACATCTTAATTTAACCCATTTCTAGTAATCTGTGTATCGCCACATGGCTGTCGCTTACAGGCAAGATTCCAACTGGCCTCTATCTCTGATGGGGCTGCATGACTTCTCTCTGACTCTGCCTCCTTTCTTCCAGCATTCAGTTTAGTTTTCCCCACCTAGCCCTACTCTACCCTATCACAGGCCTAAGACAGTTTCTTTATTAACCAATGGTATTCACAGCATACAGAGGGGAATTCCACATCAGTTTAGCTGTTAAATGACTGGGAGATGACACTATACCATATCAAATCTAATCTCTTCAAACACATCTAGTTTCATGCTCCCAATGGTGGACTACTTTAAATTATTTCAAAGTTTGCTTTGCTAACACAGGATCTCAATATGTAGCCCAAGCTAGCCTCAAACTTGTGATCCTCCTCCTCTACCTTCTGAGTACTAGAGTTAGGGATATCCACACTGTGCCTGGTATACATGGTGCTGGAGTTTAGGACTTTATGCATGCTGGGTAAGCCCTTGCTTTGCTTTACTTAAGTTTTAATCAGACACAGAATGGGAATAAAGTTTGCACATATGTTTCAAGGAGAACATCATTTAGTGAGCCCCCTTTTTTCCAGGAAGAAGCAACATTTTATGATAAAAGAAAACTAGCAAAAATAACAACTGGCCAGTGTAGTAGGAGGCAATACAGAAGAACTTAGGGTGACTGTCCAGGCAGTAAGATGCCTCTGTCAATTCTAGAGTTTTGGAAGTTGCTTATGATGCACTTCCTGCTAATTTATGTAATATTATATCCTTCTGGAGTCTTTGATAGAGTTGAAGAATAGATAGTTATAATTACAGTCTTCCTTAGTTATGATAAAAGATAAAGTAGATATAAATATTTTAAGTGTAATTCTTACTTGATACTTGTTTTGTTATATGTAATTTAACTATGTTAAAGTTAATACCTTCCTTTTCATTTAAACAGAAAAGGGGAAATGGTGTGGGAAATCCTTCTGTGTATATATTGCTTTTATTGGTTAATGAATAAAGAATCTGCCTTGGCCTGTGAAAGGGCAGACTAGAACTAGGTGGGGAAAACTAAACTGAATGCTGGGAGAAAAAAAGGTGGAGTCAGGGAGATGCCATGTAGCCACCAGAGGGGAAAGATGTGAGGTGCTAGCTGGAACCTTGCTGGAAGGCCATGAGCCTTATGGTAAAATATAAAATAATGAAAATGGGTTAATTCTAGCTGTAAGAGCTAGTTAGCAATACGTGTAAGCTATTGGCCAAACACTATTGCAAATTAAAAAAAAAAAGGTTATTTCATATATCATGGTCTGAGCAGCCAGAAATGAATGAGCAGCCCTCCTACTACACTGGAGAGATGGCTCAATGGTTAACAGAACATGCTGTACTATTATGAGGACTAGATCCCAGCACCCATTCCCCCACACACTTACAACCACAGCTCCACAGGGTGGAGGATGATGACACGAAGATCGCTGGCTTCTAGCATAGCCGAGAAGACAAGCCCCAGGTTCATGGAGAGTCTTCCTCAAAAGGAATGTGTGTGGGGGTGATAGAGCAGGATGCCTGACACCCTTCTCTAGCCTCTTTGCACATACATGGGAGCTCTCACCTGCACAAACATGTATGCACATACACGTAGTGATGAGGCAAGCAGGCCTGCTTTTTGTCCCGCCTGGCTCCTGCACGGCTAGCTTAGCCCCGGAAATAATAACAAGGAAACTGTATTCATTTAAACACTGCCTGGTCCATTATTTCTAGATTCTTATTGGCTAACTCTCACATCTTGATTAACCCATTTCATTAAATCTGTGTAGCACCATGAGGCTGTGGCTTACCGGGAAAGATCCTAACCTACATCCATCTCAAGCTGGAGATTCATGGCGTCTGCCTGACTCTGCTTTCTTTCTCCCAGCATTCTGTTTGGTCTACTCCACCTATCTAAATTCTACCTATCAAAAAGCCAAGGCAGTTTCTTTATTAACCAATGAAAGTAACACATAGACAGATGACCAACCCTCCTATACCACATACACACACACATATGCTCATAAACAAGTGAAGGTTAAAAACTAAAATAAAAACAGCACAATTGGTTCAAATACTTCTTAAGAGAGTTAATAGACACAAAGGTCAATTTAGCTTCCCCATTTAAAAAATGGTATTTTGTGTGCATGAGTGTTTTCCCTGTGCATGTGTCTGTGTATCACATGTGTGCCTGGTGCTGTTGGAGGCCAGAAGAGAGTGTTGGATCTCCTGGAACCGGAGTTACAAACAACTGTGAGCTGCTCTGTGGGTACTGGGAACTGAACCCAGGTGCTCTGGAAGAGCAGCCAGTGTTCTTACCCACTGAGCCATCTCTCCAGCCCTGTAAGCTCCCCCCACCATTTCTTGCACCGTGAAGCTATGTGTGCTTTCCCTGTCTAAGCAGTAACTGAAAAGCTGCTGTCCCAGTGACCCAAGACTTGAGGAGGATGTTCTGTTGATGGACTTTCATCCTTCCTTCTCATGCATCTTCCTGTTACACAGGATTTAAACCCTTCTAGGAGGAAGCCAGGTCAAAATGAGTGATTCGAATTATAGTAACTCAGTCACTACACAATGCATCATGGTACCCCTAGGGGATCAGGCTTTCACTTAGAGCATCCATTACAGGGAGGCTTGACCCTTGAGGGGTCAGGGATAAGATGCTATGACAGGAAGGGGCCTCATCCATCAAGTCCCTCACTGGTGTTATGGCATCCCAGTGCTCACCCTTGCTTGTGTGCACAGTGGGAGCAGGTAAGGAGGAGGCCACTGAGGGAAGGCAGGGGCCACTGCTCTAGTTTTGTTTCCACATCTGGAAAAGCAGGTGTTCCAATAATTGCCACCTAACAAGCCACCCCACCCTTAGCAGCATTCAGCAACAACCGTGTGTTTGGTCTCACACGGTGTTGTGGGCTTGTATTTGTTTTGGGCTTGGCTGAAATCTTTGGCCTCCACATGACTGGGATGTGCAGTGTACAGTGTACAACTTGGCTTACAGGCAAGCTGGTCTGCAAGATCCAACAGAGCTTCTGGTGTGTAGGTGGAGCTTCGTTGGTGCAGATGAGCAATGAGGATTATTAAGTATAGTGCTACTACCATGTCCACCATCATCACCATCTCCACCATTGCTTCACTTCCACAGGCATCCTCACCATTATCACCTCCATCACTCTACCATCATCTCCACCACCATCATCACTACCACCTCTACCATCACCGGCCATTATCACCACCTCTGCTTCTTCTGCTGCCACTACTGTTATCTCCGACATCCTCTCCACCATCACGATATACAGGTGACCTCTCAAGCTTTGTGGCCTCGTGATGTCAGACCATTATCGGGGTAGCTCCAGATTCTGGAGACAGTGCTCATGAGTCAGTTTCAAAAGCTATACACATCACTTTCTGGTAAGCCATTTAAAGTAGCCACAGGCTAGCCCAGATTCAAGGGAAAGGAAACAGATCACTCTTCTGGATGAAAGGTCTGATAGAGAATCTGCAGTCAGGCAGGGAAGATGCCTGGGTGAATAAAATACTCACCATAGAAGTATAAGGATCAGGGTCTGGATCCCCAGAGCCCATGTAAAAGCTATACAGGCTCAGCTGCTGCTCGCCATCCCAACACTCATGAGGCAGAAACAGGCTATCCCCACACAAGGCTAGCTAGCCAGGCTAGCCCAATCAGTGAGATCTGGGTTCAGCTAGAGACCCTGCTTTAGTAAATAAAATGGAGGAGAAAGAAAAGGAGGAAGAATCTGAATATACCACAGCAATGAAGAGCTGTGTGCAATCGCTGGGGATCTGGCTGTGTGGAGACTGTTGTGACCAGGACCTGAGGCACACTGCTAAACTGTGGAGAGAAAGAATAGCAAATTCATATGCTTACAAGTAAGTTAAAACAGCTGAATTAGTGAGCAAAGGGTCAATGAGAGCCTATGCCTCAAAAGACCTAAGGTGGCGAATGATTGAGGAAGACACCTAAATCTGGTCTCTGACACACATGTACCTGTACACACATACCCAAGTGAATATATGCCACACACCAAACACTCTAAAATACATAATTAATGAATATAAAATAATTAAATGGAATTCTTTTTTCTGCTGGAACCAACCATCAGAGTCTCTTCAGCTTCCCTGCTTCATGAAGAAAGTTCAAAGATGGATTTGCTGAATTAAACCTCACCGAGTTTAACAGTACCATTTACTTAAGATGATGAAGCAAGATGGAAAACAAGACAGAAAAGATTTCCCTGGGGCTGGAGAGACGACTCTTGGTTAAGAGCGAGTAGGGTTCTTCCAGAAGACTGAAGTTCATCTCCCAGCACCATGTCTGGCAGCTCACAACCATGAATAACCCCAGCTTTGGAAAATCCAGTGCCCTCTCCTGATTTCCAGGGCACACAAAGCTGCCCTGGAAACACACACACACACACACACACACACACACACAATTGAGAATAAATCTTTGAAACAATTTTTATCAGCTATGCATGAGGATCTGATGGAAAGTGTATATGATTTCTGGGCATTTGCTGATGGCAGAAACCAAGCAATAGTGCGTTCTTAGCTATAACTTTATTTTCCCTTCTTTCTTCAAAAACTTTGCAAAGAAATAAAGTATTACAAGTAAAAATGAAGTCAGCTTTGGCCCCAACTCTGGTTCCATCATTTCTCAGCCTTCCCTGGAGGCAGCTAACTCCCATCATAAATTTGGTATAATTCATTAAGTTTGTGGTTATATATTTTTCTACATATGTGTGATCATAAATAATGTATGATATTATGTGCATTTAAAAATGTTTCAAATGGCAGCATATTTTCTGAAACATTTATCTTGTTAGACTGAGTCATTCTGACAACACAGGGGTATAAACACTTTTTAAAAGCAGGGCTATGGCTAGAGAGACAGCCCAGCAGTTAAGAGTGCTCGCTGCTTAGGCAGAGTTTGCTCATGAGTTCAGTTTCAGCACCCACACTGAGTGGCTTACACAGCCTTTAACTCCAGCTTCAAGGAATCAAGCACCCTCTTTGGCCTCCGTGGGCACCTGCACTCATGTACACATGCCTATACATAGACACCCACGTGTGCATCTAATTAAAAATAAACATAAAATTGAAACCTATAGGAAGAGGGGTCTTGCTATATGGCTCAGTCAGGCCTGAACTCCTGATCCTTCTGTCTCTGCCTCCTGATTCGTAAGATTATAGTTATGCGCCATGCATCCAGCTCAGACTAATTTTAAAATGACTTCCCATGGTATGTAGATACCATGATTCATTTATGTCCTCCAGCACTGAAGACTTCCATTCCTCCCAGCTTCTCCTTTAGCCAACGGTTGTGCTCCTCGTAGGCACCAATGCTGGGGCTTCTCTGGAGCATATACCTGGATAAGAAATTGCTCTTCTTTTTTCCCATTTTATTGCATACTGCTAAAGTTTTCTCCAAAGCAGGTGCACCAATCTACAATCCACCAGCAAGGTATAACAACGGCTCCTTGGGGTTTCTCTATATCTCCACAGACTGACACTGTTCATCCTTTTACACGGTTGTTTTTGTCACCTGATTGGTATAAAATATCTAATTCTGCTTTAATTTTAATTTTTCAGATTACTACTATGGTCAATAATTTCTTCCAATTATTAGGTGATAATGTATTCTCTCTCTCTGTCTCTCTCTCTCTCTCGCTCGCTCGCTCGCTCTCTGATTTTTCAAGTCAGGGTTTGTCTGTAAATTTTGAGCCTGTCCTGAAACTCACTCTGTAGACTAAGCTGGCCTCAAACTTACAGAGATCCACCTGCCTCTGCCTCCCGAGTACTGGGATTAAAGGTGTGTGCCACCACTGTCCAGCTGATAATGCATTTTCTAACTTTGGATTCTTGTTCATTTTTTTATTGGGCGATTTGCCATTTTTCCATTTGTTTCTAGAATATCTTTACCTGCTCAGGGTACCAGTTCTTTGCAAACATATTCTCTCAGACTGATGTTTTGCTGTTAAGTGTTTCTCATACCCTGCTCCCCCCTCGGTCCAGGGCTTATTGGT
The DNA here is from genome assembly GCF_000317375.1 of Microtus ochrogaster. Classification (NCBI taxonomy): domain Eukaryota; kingdom Metazoa; phylum Chordata; class Mammalia; order Rodentia; family Cricetidae; genus Microtus; species Microtus ochrogaster. The sequence goes on along the minus strand of NW_004949125.1, from coordinate 922,750 downwards.
TTTGTTCCTACTGCCTAGTAGTACAGGAAGGTCACATTTACAAATCTTTACATAATCTTGTGGTCTTGTCCCCAGAAATCCTTACCCATCAATTAGATAACATAAATTCGTCCTGTGTGTGTTGCTCTATATTTTCTGTTCTCATTGCCTTCCTCTCTGTAGCAGAAAATATCTGACAAAGCAATTTAAGGAGGGAGGGGCCGGTATGGAGGCAGGAGTAGGCGGCTGGCCACTGGCATCCGCAGTCAGGAAGCAGGGAGAGATGGGGATGCTGGAGCTCAGCTTGCTGTCTCCTTTTTATTCAGTCTAGGACTGCAGCCCGTGGGTTGGGAAACCTACATTCAGGTGTGTTGTCCTCAGTCGGTTCATTAAAACTCTCTGGAAACACTCTCAACCTTTTACCTGCATTGTCTGAACCCAGCCTCGTTGACAAAGATTAACCAGTACTGTTTCCACCTTCTCATATTTGGCTTTTAAACCCCTTTGCTTGCTATAAGGTGTGGTCTGAGATGTTCATTTTATTATTCCTGTGTGGAAAGCCGTAAGTCCTCACGCTTTGACTCAGTCTGCTTGGTGGTTTTTCTTCATTGATTCTGTTTTAATCAACACACAACAGAGTGATTCTCTGTGAGTTCTAGGCCCCCCAGGACTACACAGTAAGGCCCTGCCTCATACAAACAAATACCAAACATTATTTTAGTCAGATAAACAAACCAGTCAATGGAATTTGTTTTTAAAGTAAGTGGGGGGTTTTGTTCTGCTTTGAGTTGTTTGTTCGTTTGTTTGTTTGAGACAATATCTCGCTATGTATCCTTGACTTGCCTGGAACTCTCTCTGTAGACCAGGCTGGCCCTAAATTCTCAAGAAATCACCTGTCTTTAAAATAAGGAGCCAGGCGGTGGTGGCGTACATCTTTAATCCCAGAACTCGGGAGGCAGAGGCAGGTGGATCTCTGTGAGTTCGAGACCAGCCTGGTCTACAGGAGCTAGCTCCAGGACAGGCTCCAAAACCACAAAGAAACCCTGTCTCAAAATAAATAAATAAAATAAAATAAAATAAAATAAAATAAGGAGTTACTGTGATTGGTTCTGTTGATTTTCAAATACCCCAATATCTCCCTGGCTCAGCCTTACATTCTTGTGATAATCCATAGTTCCTCTTGAGGCTGTATTTGCTTATTACTAGAGTGAATTTTTTAGTGTTTTGCTGAAGATTTCTGAACCTGTACTGTTTGGGGTATTTCTTTTCTGGTGTTTGTCTTTTCTAGCTTTGTTATCAGTTTAATGACAGGTGCATAAAATGACTTGAGAAATGTTCCTTTCGTTTCTAAAGCTTAGAAGAGACTATTTGGAACTGGCATATTTATTTCTTCTTTAAATAAACGGTAGGAACAATCAGTAAACTATCTGAGCTGGGAACTTTCTTGTTTTCTTTTTTTTCCTCGATGTGGAACTGCCCCGGCTACCTTTTCATCTTGGTGAGCCTTGGTGTTTTATGGGGTTCTCATTTGTAGTTTGGTATCCTATATGAAAACTTTTGAACATATATATATATATATGAGTTTCTGTTTTCATTGTTGTTGGTTGAATTTGATGGTTTGTTTGTTTGTTTGGGGATGTTATGTTTTACTTTTGCTTTTCTTTTGTTGTTTTTTTTGTTGCTGCTGTTGTTTATTTGTTTGTTTGTTTGTTTTGAAATGGGATCTCATTGTCTTACCCAAACTGCTAGGAATTCTAGTTTTGTTGAATCAGAGTACTTGCTATGTAGGCCAGGCTCTCAAACTTGTGATCTTCCTGCCTCAGCAACCTGGGAGCTACAGTGTCATGTTAACATCCACCTTAGTAGTTTTTCATATTCTCTTATTATCTTTTGATGTCCGAGGGTCCAGACTGTCATGCCCCCCTTCACTCCTGGTGTGACTAATCTGTGCTTCCTCTGCATTATGTTTTTTATCTGAACAACTCTTTGGTAAAAATTTATCCACTTAAGTGATCTTTATAAAAGCCAACATGGATCAGGATAAGGACCGGCAGAAGCCAGCCTGGCCAGTGCATGGAGACCACTACAAAGGACAAATGTGTGTTGGAGAAGTGGGGGGGATGGAAGAACAGGGCAGTGCCCTTGGTTGTAGAGGGAGGCAGAACTGGAGATGTGATGGCCATGACAAGCATGAGAAAGGGCTGGCAATGGGAGGACATGTCATTGGGGCTGGTGGGATGCTGTACAGCAGCCTGGAGCTGACGGAGGCACAGACTCAGCACTGGAACAAGTCACCCTGGCTCTGGGCAATGATGGAGGCCCAAGATGAGGAATGGTTCACTTCCCGGATTGGACCTCCTTGAAGGACCACTATGTTCCATGATGCTCCAGAGGGCCATGTGTGGGCCAGTGGTCCTGATGAGGCAAGGGGGCTCAGTTTGATGTCTGAGGCCCATGTAACCACATAATACTATGCAGGTGTCCGTTGCCTATGCGGGGGCCTGAACCATGTTGATTCCTGTGGGCTGTGCTACCACTAGGAGTCATACTGATGTGAATGGCCTGTACTGCCACCCAAGGCCATGGTATGTCTGGGCCCATGCGGCCACCAAGGGCCATGTTGGAGATCTGTGGCCCTGCTGCATCTGGAGTCTGTGTTGACGTCTGTGGTCAGTGTTACCACCGAAGGCCAAGCAGATGTCCATGGTCTGTCTATGTTGCAGCCACGTTGATGCCCAGTAGGCTGTACTGTTGCCAGGGACCATGAAGATGTTGGATGTCCAGGCTGCTTCTTAGGGCCCTGCCAGGGTCCGTGATCCTACTGTGGCTGAGTTTATGGTCTGTGGGGTCACCAGAAATCATGTGGAAGCCCCCATCTATGCTCCTGCTGGCTGTAAAGAGCAAGGAAGCTCCTTTGACAGTGATATCGATGACTGTAGATGCAGTTGAAGAAGGGGGACATGGAGGGCTTCTGTGACAACTGCTACCCCCCACACACACCCCTCAAAAGCAATAGCCTAAAGTAAACATCGAAAGACAACCTTTATGACAAGAATGCTGAAGTGTAGCTCTCTGCAACTGATGGCTTCTGGCCAGAGTGTGGGAGAAGGACTCAGTTCTAACCAACGGGCAGATCACTAAGGGCCTGACCATACTCCAGTGAATGTATAGGTAACACACACTGAACTTGAGGGGTTTTTTTCTTTGTTTTTTGTGTTGGGGGTATAAGGGCAGGTAGGGGTGGCAGACATGGAAATACTGGGAAGTGGCTGTGATCAGGGTTCATGATGTGAAATTTCCAAAGAATCGATAAAAATATTATGTTAAAAAA